>NC_087210.1:89769350-89816850 GCF_015104395.2 Macrobrachium nipponense | reverse complement strand
CCAGCAAAGTAGAGTTGAATATCCTTCGGGTCGTAATTGTCGGAAGTATGTCCCTTTCGTAGTCGATTCCGACAGCCGCCGGAGCATTCCGCACGAAAACGAGATTAACGACGAGATACGGTGTCGGTCGAAGAAGTCCATGATGGTGCTTATTCCTTTCACATTGCAGGCGGTTGTTACTCGACTGCCGTCGTCCGCAGCGACGAACGATTTTTTGAAGTTGCGATGTGAAACTCTCGTACTGCAGGATACTGTAACAGGTTCCATTAACCAGCCTGCAAGTGAAATTATACTTGTCACAAGGGCAAAGTAAATTCAGACGACATCCAAATACAGGGGAGGGAAGAGAGCCATTTAGACCAGACTTAACCCACATGAATTCGCTGATATTTTGGAATTCAAAAGAGTCCGCTGTACAAACTTTTTTATCCATGGCATTAACAATGAGTGAAACCTATCCAGGTCTATGAGGACTGTAAAAATATCCATAATTATAAAAAATAAACGATATCAATACAAATCCCAAAGAAAATTCGATATTACTGGTAGTGAATTACTAGACAAAGAAGTGGAAAACGGAGCTATTTGTAAGATTGCCAGGCAACATAAGAATCAAAGAGAAGATTAATCATGATTCTGTATTTCTCTATGCTAACTGAAATTAAGTTGTGATAAAATCTGATCCTATGTGCCCTAACAAAAGTTTCATATTCAATTTTTCTCGCGCGCATCCTCTGAGGTTAATTTTTAAAAACTTTATTAATAGGTAGGAGATGCAACGAAAAAAAACCCACTATGTAACTAATTTCTATATAAACTTTGGGTTTTTCAAGAAAATGCGACATTTTCCCATGACTGGATACTTCTAAATGTCTATGAGGTTCAGAAAAAAAAATTAATTCATTTTGATTATGATATTTCAGTAGAACTTCTGGAAACAGACACTCAAAGATAAAAAACTCGCAGTAGCGAAATCTCAATGATGTAGATAATTTCTGTAAAAAAGTAAGATTAAGAATGTCTCGTAACTTCAGCCACAGGAATAACGAAATTCGACCTGCAAAGGAAACCCATCAAAGTTACTCCAAATGAATAAAAATTGTACTTAGCTTGCTTTTGTGGGAAGTCACGGTGTTCCGATAACAACACACGGCCTTGGTCCTCCTTCTCTATTTAGCGGATGACCTGGTTTGGCTTCAGTTTCCCCCGTGCACGTTGTTTCGATGATTCGAGCCCTTGAAAGATCGATGCTGCAGACGCGTTCCGTTTGTTCTTGGAGTGCAAGGAAACGCTCACTAACGATGTTTTCTTGAATGATTCTAATGAGAGACGAAGCTTGCGTTGCCGTAGGAAAAAAGGACACGTCGGTTTTGTTTCTTGAAGTTATTCACTAAACGATGATACTAAGTTGGTTGAAGAATCTGTTGCTTTCGTCGTCGTTGAAGAGTTCTTATTGTTTTCTGAAGTCGCTCACTAACGATGATACTAGGTTGCTTGAAGAATCTGCTGCTTCCGTCGTCGTTGACTTCTTATGATACATGATTTATTATTCTGGTTTTTCTTCGTAGGACGTTGTAGAGTTCTTCTGGTACGCTGGCCACCAATATTAGGGCTTGTGCCTTGTATGATAAGGCGCCCTATGAGGTAATGTTAGACTAGCGATAATCTTACGCTAAGTCGGTTGGTATTGCACTTCCATCTTCAATGGAGTGTCTGGGGGTTTGTAGATCATTTACGAAGTCGGTATTATCTTGTTGGTTATTACGACGATGTGTTAAACTCATGGTGAGGAGGTTCTTGTAGAAAACACGAAATATAAAAATATATGTATTCTTCTGAAGTTTTACATGCTGAAGATCAGATATGATTGTACAAGTCTTCTAATAACGATAGCTTGATCGCTTCTGCCAATGATGATGGCTAATCCTATTCCTCTACATGATAAAGCTTAGGTAAAGAGGTACAGGTCTTCTAATGACGATAGCTAACTCTGTTCTGCCTGTCTACCATCTCTGTTACAAGTTATGAAGGAACAGACAGTAGTTCGAACATATGAACATACATACAAATGACATAGTTTCATACGAACACACAATCAAAATGAGACACGCTACAGATCACGTAGGCCGTTTGAAATTATAGGTCGGGGTAGTTGTCTCAAGCAGGGAGCTTGGACTAATGTTTATAAACAATTGAATGACATACAGGTAACGGCATGTTATCTTAGCCTACATACTTATTGTATACGTCATCTTTAGCGTCTCTAGTCTGATCACATTCCTGCAAGCAATCTGGTTGACCTCTTTAGTTTTAGACTTTTATATATATGGACTAACATTCCATATTTTTATTATGTAAACACTTCATATATAACATATATATATATATATATATATATATATTATATATATATATATATATATATAATGTGTCTTAGTAAATAGAGAAGGAATAGGATAGGTTATCTCTTTACATGAGATAAAAACAAATGTACTTAAAGTGAGTACATAGGAGTATGTACTTTAAGTGTACACACGCTAGCGCACACACGCACACCCACACACACATATATTTATAGTGTGTGTATTATGGGTATGTATGTGAGAATGTTGTGTGTATGTTTGTGTGTGAAGTATACACGCGTTTAGGTTCTTGTAAAAGTGTCTGTTTGTCCCCTTTATAAAACTAAAGGGTAGTGAGAGAGAGACAGAGAGAGAGATTAGGATTAGGATGTCTCAAAGACTTGCTAGTCCATCCAAGGAGACATCGAAGGAGTTACAAGGATTAGGATGTCTCAAAGACTTGTTTCAGACAGAGAGAGAGAGAAAGAAAGAGAGAGAGAGAGAGGCATGCTCCTGTTATATACACCATAGAATTCAGGTAAAGCTTCATTCTCTAAAGTGCATTGTTATACCACCCGTCCCCAACTTCGATGAAACTGACCGATTACGAGAGAGAGAGAAGGGGTGGGGGGGGGGGGGGTTAAGGGACGATTTCCTCAGCTTAAAGCTTGAATGATAGATATTTGGGGCCCTTGGCAAGACCTGCGGGACACAGCGAATCTCCAAACATGTCTAGCGATGTGCCAGCGGAAACTTGTAACTTCATCCTGGTCTCGCCCGCGCGAGGAACCAGAGGACGAGAGAATTAGAAGTTGTGACGCGGAGCTGGATTGATAATAATCTTCCTCATCATCCCCAACGTCCTGTCAGAATGCTGACCGACGTCTGATGACGAGGAGCCTCGTGGCGGCGGGAACGGACTGCGTTGTGTCAGTTCGGAAATATAGGAGATGGAATGTCGTCGTGCGTTTGGCAACGCTGCCTCCGGCGTGAGGTGTCGGTGGGAAACCCCACAATGTGCTAGACGCCTCTTGCCAAGTTCCCGTTTGTTTCTTCGTCAATTTCGGAAGAGAAATTCGTCGTCCGGGTTCATTTTCCCGCCGATATGTCATATTCGCTCAACGCGATAAGTTGGTATGCGCCCAAAAGCGGAGGCGGGGACCCGAAACGAATGTTTTGTAAGGTTTTTTCAGCGATTTTCTCACCATTCGAATGCCCGTTTTGGTCAGGTAATCCACGCGTAATTTTAAACGAGTTGGATAACGCATTCTCGTAGGATGGGGTAAATGGGCGATTCTGGGTAAAGGAACAAACAAGCCAGCGCGCTAAATATATACTAGAAGCACAACACCCCAAAACAAACCACCCACAAGGAAAAGATGATCCCAGACAACTGTCAGACAACTCATAAAAAAGTTGACAGCTGAATCATTTCTGCAAGGTCGGGCGCCACGCTGGACCGTGGGAATCAAGTGGGCGGGTGGGATGGGAGGGTGGGTGGGTGGGGTGGGAGGCAAGTGAGGGCGATGCCCTTAGTGTATACAAATGGATGGGCGTTGATGTTTATGGTTGGGGAAGAATGAAAGGGGTGAAAAAGGAAGCGAAGCAAAGAGCGTCTTCTTGTCTCTGATGACTCAAGGGACTGGTCGACTCCTGTTCAGGCGGGAATCCGAGTGCATCTAGTGCAGTCTTGGATGCTTGGAGTGTGGGTGGGGTGAGGGGCCCGGGGGAGGGGGGGGTACTCTTTATGGGGCAGGGAAAGGAGACACTACAAGATTCTTTGCAGGAAGGGGGTAGGGTGGGGTGGGATGGGGTGCACAGTCGTATTTCAAGTGCAGTGGTACTTGGATGTATCGGTTTAACAGTAATTCGGTTTTTTATTTTTATTTATCATTTATTTATTTTGGCTGACTTATCTGATTCCTACTTAGCCTTCAGGTGGAGCTGTTTCCTACAAGTGGAATTGAGGGTACAAAATGACATGAAACGTATTTGGGTAGAATATATAGGAGTATATATATATATTTATATATATATATTATATATATATATATAGATATATATATATATATATCATATGGAAATGTTTGTAGTGACCGTTTTCTAACAGCAATAAATAATAATTTTTATGAGGCGCAGAGGTGTTAGAGAATTACTACTTCTTTTAACGCAAGGACTGTTGGCTTTAAGACGTAGTGTAGTAAGCATACATTTTTCCTCGGGAATTTCCATACGACAAATATAATAGCTTATTTACCTAATGTGCTCTAATATGTTGCTGTTTCCCACATTATTTAAATCTAACCGCTTTTTAAGCTTTAATGATCAGATTCTGAAGTGGTGTCTTAATTGCGTTTGTACTTATCCGTATTTTTACTTTTTATTTCTCTGTTATTATCGACTAGGTATATGTATCGACTAGTAGAATTGGATCTTTTCCGTTATTATTATATTATTATTATTATTATTATTTATTATTATTTTATTATTATTATTATTATTATTATTATTATTATTATTATTATTCAGAAGATGAAAGCTATTCATACGGAACAAGGCCACCAAAGAGGCCAAGTACTTGGAGTTCAAACTTCCCCAGAATATGGTGTTCATTAGAAAGTAGTGAGAGGAGATAAAGGGAAATACAGAAAGAAGAGATACCACTCATTAAATAAACATTAACAAATAAATAAAAATGTCATAATATGCAAGGAGAATAGTATTAGGGCAGTGATGTATCACAACTTCGCTTGAAATTTTGAAGTTATTATTTTCATGGGTGATTTTGGAAAATGGCCGATGGAGTTTAAATATATAGGTAAGTTCGGTTATTTTGTCCCTGTTTACTGCAAGTATATCATACGAACATTTGGTATGTTCGTATATCAAGGTGCAACTGCACTGTGGAATTATTATTATTATTATTATTTATTCTTTTATTTTTTTTTTTTTTTTTTTTTTTTTTTTGCTCTATCACAGTCCTCTAATCGACTGGGTGGTATTTACAGTGTGAGGTTCCGGGTTGCATCCTGCCTGCTTAGGAGTCCATCACTTTTCTTACTATGTGCGCCGTTTCTAGGATCACACTCTTCTGCATGAGTCGTGGAGCTACTTCAGCCTCTAGTTTTTCTAGATTCCTTTTCAGGGATCTTGGGATCGTGCCTAGCGTTCCTATGATTATGGGTACAATTTCCACTGGCATATCCCATATCCTTCTTATTTCTATTTTCAGCTCTTGATACTTATCCATTTTTTCTCTGTCTTTCTCTTCAACTCTGGTGTCCCATGGTATTGCGACATCAATGAGTGATACTTTCTTCTTGATTTTGTCAATCAACGTCACGTCTGGTCTATTTGCACGTATCACCCTATCTGTTCTGATACCATAGTCCCAGAGGATCTTTGCCTGATTGTTTTCTATCACTCCCTCAGGTTGGTGCTCGTACCACTTATTACTGCAAGGTAGCTGATGTTTCTTGCACAGGCTCCAGTGGAGGGCTTTTGCCACTGAATCATGCCTCTTTTTGTACTGGTTCTGTGCAAGTGCCGGACATTCGCTTGCTATGTGGTTTATGGTTTCATTTTTCGTATTGCCCTTCCCACATATGGGAGAGATGTTATTTCCGCCTATCGTTCTTTGAACATATCTGGTTCTTAGGGCCTGATCTTGTGCCGCTGTTATCATTCCTTCAGTTTCCTTCTTTAGCTCTCCCCTCTGTAGCCATTGTCACGTGTCATCGCTGGCTAGTTCTTTAGTCTGTCTCATATATTTTCCGTGCATTGATTTGTTATGCCAGTCCTCTGTTCTGTTTGTCATTCTCCTGTCTCTGTATATTTCTGGGTCTTCGTCTACTTTTATTAGTCCTTCTTCCCATGCACTCGTTAGCCACTCGTCTTCACTGGTTTTCAGATATTGCCCCAGTGCTCTGTTCTCGATGTTGACGCAGTCCTCTATACTTAGTAGTCCTCTCCCTCCTTCCTTTCGTGTTATGTATAGTCTGTCCGTATTTGCTCTTGGGTGTAGTGCGTTGTGTATTGTCATATGTTTCCTGGTTTTCTGATCTATGCTGAGGAGTTCTGCCTTCGTCCATTCCACTATTCCTGCGCTGTATCTGATTACTGGCACTGCCCATGTGTTTATGGTTTTATCATATTTCCGGCGTTGAGTTTTGACTTGAGTATCGCCTTGAGTCTCTGCATATATTCTTTCCTGATCGTGTCCTTCATCTCTTGGTGTTTTATATCCCCTCGTTCCATTATTCCCAGGTATTTGTATCCCGTCTCATCTATGTGTTTGATATTGCTCTCATCTGGTAGCTTTATCCCTTCAGTTCTTGTTACTTTGCCCTTTTGTATGTTGACTAAGGCGCATTTTTCTATTCCAAACTCCATCCTGATGTCCCCAGATACAATCCTTACAGTCTGGATTAGGGTATCTATTTCCTTGATGCTCTTACCATACAGCTCGATGTCGTCCATGAACATCAGATGGTTAATTCTGTTGCCTCTTTTCTTGAGTTGGTACCCGGCATCCATCTTCTGTAGTACTTTTGTCATGGGAATCATGGCTACTACGAAGAGTAGTGGGGACAGTGAGTCGCCCTGGAAGATCCCTCTCCTGATATTAACCTCTGCTAGTCTTATTCCAGAGCTTGTAAGTATTGTATTCCAGTTGCGCATTGTATTTTTGAGGAAGCTGATGGTGTTTTTCCTCTGCCCCATATATTTTCAGGCATTCTATTAGCCATGTGTGGTATCATGTCGAAGGCTTTCTTATATAGTCCTTATCATGCCATGCTTAGGTTGGTTTTTCCTTCTCCTAATGTTCTTCATTACCATTTTGTCTATCAGGAGCTGGTCTTTTGTGCCCCTACACTTCCTTCTGCAGCCTTTCTGTTGGTGGGGGATGGTGTTTGTCTCCTCTAGGTATTTGTATAGCCTTTCACTGATGATACCTGTTAGTAACTTCCACACTATTGGTAGGCAGGTGATAGGCCTGTAGTTACTGGCTATATTTCCCTTACTCTTGTCTTTTTGTACTAAGGATGTCCTTCCTGTGGTCATCCATTTGGGTGCATGGTGATTTGAGATACAATGCTGGAGTTGTTCTGCTATTCGTGGGTGTAGGGCCTTGAGGTTTTTGAGCCAGTATCCATGGACTTCATCGGGACCTGGGGCTTTCCAGTTGGCCATGTTTTCTTAGTTGGTGTCTGACTGTGTCTGTCGTGATCTCTGTGAATCTTTGTTTTATTCTCCCTGTTTCTTCAGCCTTGACTTCCTGGAGCCATATTGCATGTTTGTTGTGTGATACCGGATTGCTGCAGATGTTTTCCCAGAGTCTCTTATTTGGTTCGGCTTCAGGAATTTCTTGGTGGTTGTCTTCCCCTCTTAGTTGGCTGTATAGTCTTTTCTGGTTAGTTCCGAATAGTTTGTTCTGTTGGTATCCCTTATTCCTGTTCATGTACCGTTGGATCTTATGTGCTTTGGCCTTAAGCCTCTGTTTTACATCTTCTATTGTGTTGTTTAGTCCCCTCTCTTGCTTGTACTTTGTATTTCTCGTTGAGTTCCTCCCTTGTTTTCTTGCTTCTTAGCCTTTTTTCTGCCATCTATTTCAGTTTACTCATGTCAGATCTCATCACCATTATTATTATTATTATTAATATTATTATTATTATTATTATTATTATTATTATTATTATTATTATTATTATTATTATTATTATTATTACATTCGTTTGTATATTTGTATATCAAGGTGCAACTGCACTGCGGAATAATTAAATATTATTATTATTATTATTTTTTTTTTTTTTGCTCTATCACAGTCCTCCAATTCGACTGGGTGGTATTTATAGTGTGGGGTTCCGGGTTGCATCCTGCCTCCTTAGGAGTCCATCACTTTTCTTACTATGTGTGCCGTTTCTAGGATCACACTCTTCTGCATGAGTCCTGGAGCTACTTCAGCCTCTAGTTTTTCTAGATTCCTTTTCAGGGATCTTGGGATCGTGCCTAGTGCTCCTATGATTATGGGTACGATTTCCACTGGCATATCCCATATCCTTCTTATTTCTATTTTCAGATCTTGATACTTATCCATTTTTTCCCTCTCTTTCTCTTCAACTCTGGTGTCCCATGGTATTGCGACATCAATGAGTGATACTTTCTTCTTGACTTTGTCAATCAACGTCACGTCTGGTCTGTTTGCACGTATCACCCTATCCGTTCTGATACCATAGTCCCAGAGGATCTTTGCCTGATCGTTTTCTATCACTCCTTCAGGTTGGTGCTCGTACCACTTATTACTGCAAGGTAGCTGATGTTTCTTGCACAGGCTCCAGTGGAGGGCTTTTGTTTTGCCACTGAATCATGCCTCTTTTTGTACTGGTTCTGTGCAAGTGCCGGGCATTCACTTGCTATGTGGTTTATGGTTTCATTTTTCGTATTGCACTTCCTACATATGGGAGAGATGTTATTTCCGTCTATCGTACTTTGAACATATCTGGTTCTTAGGACCTGATCTTGTGCCGCTGTTATCATTCCTTCAGTTTCCTTCTTTAGCTCTCCCCTCTGTAGCCATTGCCAATTGTCATCGCTGGCTAGTTCTTTAGTCTGTCTCATGTATTGTCCGTGCATTGGTTTGTTGTGCCAGTCCTCTGTTCTTTCTGTCTTTCTCCTGTCTCTGTATATTTCTGGGTCTTCGTCTACTTTTATTAGTCCTTCTTCCCATGCACTCTTTAGCCACTCGTCTTCACTGGTTTTCAGGTATTGCCCCAGTGCTCTGTTTTCGATGTTGACGCAGTCTCTATACTTAGTAGTCCTCTCCCTCCTTCCTTTCGTGTTATGTATAGTCTGTCCGTATTTGCTCTTGGGTGTAGTGCTTTGTGTATTGTCATATGTTTCCTGGTTTTCTGATCTATGCTGCGGAGTTCTGCCTTAGTCCATTCCACTATTCCTGCGCTGTATCTGATTACTGGCACTGCCCATGTGTTTATGGCTTTTATCATATTTCCGGCGTTGAGTTTTGACTTGAGTATCGCCTTGAGTCTCTGCATATATTCTTTCCTGATCGTGTCCTTCATCTCTTGGTGTTTTATATCTCCCCCTTCCATTATTCCCAGGTATTTGTATCCTGTCTCATCTTTGTGTTTGATGTTGCTCCCATCTGGTAGCTTTATGCCTTCAGTTCTCGTTACTTTGCCTTTTTGTATTATTATTATTATTATTATTATTATTATTATAGTTTCAAACAATGTGACTTGTAAACGAATATATTTGTATCACTGAGAAAATTATTCTAATGACTTTTGCGTCTTCATAACTTAAGAGACGATTGTTCTAAGGTTTTATGACTCGTTATAAATAGGATATTATTAATCAAGGTTCATGCTCCGAATGATAATAATAATATAATAATGATAAGCTCTCAAGAATAAGTCTTCGGGAAGTCTTCTCCATGATAGAAAACTCTGCGGACATTCATCTTCCGTTATCATTTCAATTTATTGGTACTTTTCGTCATTTCCCATTTTGTAATACCTTCTTGTTCATTTAGGAGGAAATATTCGAGTGACTCCCATAAGTACAGTTAACATATGAAAGCTAAATAGCACGTCTTCTTCCTGTATTTTATCCTTCTTTATGTATCATCTCTTCTTTAGGTATTTATCGTTTGTTTCCGTATTTCCCTGTACCTCCTCTTCGTACTTCTTCCTAATGAACACCATAATATTCTTTGGAAGCTTGAAATCCAAGTCATTGGCCCCTAATAATAATAATAATAATAATAATCGTTTTTGCTTACAGAATATGAATGTCTGTATTGTTTTAATTGCTCCCCATAAATTCTAAGAAACTCGTCTAAATTTTGCCTCTGTCTGTCTGTCTGTCTGTCTGTCTGTCTGTCTGTCTGTCTATCTTTCCATTTTGCAAAATTCCAGGAATAAAAACAAGTAATAAAATGCGCAGAAGTTTCTTTGGCGCAATCGAGCTTTCTGTACAGCGTATATTGCTGTATGATAAGTGCCCCTTAAAACCTTCAGCCACTCGCCGGTGGTGGCCTGTCCTATGGTGTTGCCAGACGCACGCTCATGGCTTAATTTAACCTTAAATAAAAAGAAAACTACTGAGGCTAGAGGGCTGCAATTTGGTAAAAAGAAATCACGAAGGACACATTGCAGTTACAATCTTATTTGGATTCTTTCTAAATTTACAGAATTGATTTTATTAGATACTAAAAATATACAAGACTCGAACTTAACTCTTCATTCGATCATCGTTGTGCTATACAAGCAATTCTTATACAATAATTCCACAAGATAAAAAAAAGAATAAATAAACCTAAGATGGCGGGTTGGGAGTCTTTTTTTGGTCTGCCCCGTTCTCTCACACTACGTCGGCTACTTTTGCCAAGCCCCAAGGACCAAGGTGGTTCTCAGGGACGCCCCCCAAAACTACCCTCCCTCCCCTGCGCACGCCTCTTCTGCATGTTACGTTAGATCGCATTCTCTCTCTCTCTCTCTCTCTCTCTCCAAAGACTCCTACTTTTCCTGGCATCCTCCGAACCACAAGCCCCCAACCACCGACCCCCCAACCCCCCTTAGTCGGGGTGTGGTTACTTGACATCCTAGAGCAGAGTATATAAGAAGCTCACTTTTCTTGTCCCAGGTTCCTCAGGCAGTGGTGTTACTCGCATTGGTGGTGGTGGAGAGAGAGAGAGAGAGAGAGAGAGAGAGAGAGAGAGAGAGAGAGTAATATAAATATCACGTTCTGGAGGAGTAAAAAAATACCTGAGAATTACGTTGTTGTGTAACTGTGTTGAACTTTGTTCTAATTGCTCGTGATTTTGCATACAACAGACCGGGGAAACGTCCCCCGCAATGCAAAATTAAAGGACTAAATCTTATATTTTTGGAAAAAAAATGACCAATATCGTATATCGTCGCCACGACAGAAAACGAGGTGCGCGCACAGAAAACGGGATGACGGACGAGTGTTGTGGATGTACGACGATACTCCTTACCGGCCCGAAGACCGGCCAACACCACTGCCCAAGTCCCCAACTTATGGAAAATGGGAAATCTTAAATTTTTCCACTTTGCAATAATATGGAGGACTATTGCTTGCTTTTCGTCTTCACGGCAGATTACCAGTTATATCAGAAAATGTTTGCTACTACTGTTATATATAAGCATATATATATATATATATATATATATATATATATATTATATATATATATATATATATATAAACAGTGCGTCGAAAACTCGACAGGACGAACCAACGCCTTCTAGTTAACTTTCTAAACCACACACACACGTATATATATATATATATATATATATATATATATATATATATATATATATATATATATATATATATATATATTATATATATATATTGCATGTGTGTATATATATATAATTATATATACATACATATATATACAATATATATGCATAATTTTCTTTTAAATATCATCAACCAGTTTTAATCAATCTCCTCTCTCTCTCTCAGTCTCTCTCTCTCTCTCTCTCTCTCTCTCTCTCTACCCGAAGTCTGCTGAAAGTGCAAAGCGATTTTAATGAAAACTCAGTGTCTGCTCACCCCGCCAATTGTAATCGTTTTTATCAATATCCCAGTGTAGCCTACCTGTAAAAATATACCCTATATACTGTAAGAGGACTATGTGCTTAGTTATGGTAAATGACATTTGTTCACCATGTCAGTAATACTATATAATATATCTATATATATATATATATTTATATATATATATATAGTAAAGTGGATGGAGTTTATCGCTTATACATTATACATCACTTATACGCATAGATGATTTATTCAGTAATGTATAAATATCATTCATTACTTTCATCATGAATTACGAGACTGTCTTTGGAAGCAGGCAGAAGTGAGAGACAAAAGTTTGTATATATCTTGTTAGGCAGAGTCCATACCGCCTTCTTTTGAGTTCCCGTTCTTTACGTCCCAGCCTCCGTTTTCTATTCCTCTCTCTTGCCTGAACTGAACGAAGCCATTCATCTATTGAACGAGGCCTTCTTTTGTACTGTACTGTCGTTATCACTAAGTCTGTTCACCTGTCAGGACTCCCATCATGTTTGTCATTCTTTACTTGTCGAATTACGATGTACCAAATAGCGAGTTGGTTCAAACGCCCAGTTAGAAAGCCTCTTAGCAGCACAAGAAAGAAAACCTGTTGTGAATGAATACGTGTGAATTGAATATAACTTGCACACACCAGGAGGTGCAATGGAGTGTGCATATAACCCATCCCCTTTCATTTTCCTCCATCCATAAATGGGAGTGTATTCATCAGCCATGCAGGCATAAGATAGCCCTTCATAGACTACTTTTATAGCAAACCAGTCACTCTTGTGTCTACCTACTGTAACTCGAGCTCGTTTAGATACTGTCATGAGAAAGGATAAACTATTGAGTGTATATAAGAAATGAATGGCAATAGAAGTGTTTTAAAAGAGGTAACTGTATGTTATGGTACTTGGTGAAACCAAAGTGTTAGGGCAGAATGTAATAATAAGAAGAATATAATAATAAGAAGGAGAAGAAGAAGGAAACTGAAGGAATGATAACAGCGGCACAAGATCAGGCCCTAAGAACCAGATATGCCCAAAGAACGATAGATGGAAATAACATCTCTCCCATATGTAGGAAGTGTAATAAGAAAAATGAAGTCATAAACCACATAGCAAGCGAATGTCCGGCACTTGCACAGAACCAGTACAAAAAGAGGCATGATTCAGTGGCAAAAGCCCTCCACTGGAGCCTGTGCAAGAACACCAGCTACCTTGCAGTAATAAAGTGGTACGAACACCAACCTGAAGGAGTGATAGAAAACGATCAGGCAAAGATCCTCTGGGACTATGGTATCAGAACAGATAGGGTGATACGTGCAAATAGACCAGACGTGACGTTGATTGACAAAATCAAGAAGAAAGTATCACTCATTGATGTCGCAATACCATGGAACACCAGAGTTGAAGAGAAAAAAAGGGAAAAAATTGATAAGTATCAAGAGCTGAAAATAGAAATAAGAAGGATATGGGATATGCCAGTGGAAATTGTACCCATAATCATAGGAACACTAGGCACGATCCCAAGATCCTTGAAAAGGAATCTGGAAAAATTAGAGGCTGAAGTAGCTCCAGGACTCATGCAGAAGAGTGTGATCCTAGAAACGGCGCACATAGTAAGAAAAGTGATGGACTCCTAAGGAGGCAGGATGCAACCCGGAACCCCACACTATAAATACCACCCAGTCGAATTGAGGACTATGATAGAGCAAAAAAAAAATAAAAATAAATAATAATAATAATAATGAACCAGGGAATTAAAAGCCACAGTGGTGTTAAAATATTTATGCACAGGGTTAGAAATGACAAGGAGGGACTTTCGGATACTGCTTCGCATCCTTCCTTAGGACTGATACGGGATGCGGAATAGTATCTGAAAGTCTCTAATTGTCATTTCTATCCATGTACATAAATAGTATTAACACTACTGTGGCTTTTAAGACTCGATAATAATAATAATAATAATAATAATAATAATAATAATAATAATAATAATAATAATAATCAAGAGGAAAGTATCACTCATTGATGTGGCAATACCATGGGACACCAGAGTAGAAGAGAAAGAGAGAGAAAAGACTGATAAGTATCAGGACCTGAAAATAGAAATAAGAAGGAAAAGGGATATGCCAGTGGAAACTGTACTCCTAATAAAGGAAGACTAGGCACGATCCCAAGATCCCTGAAAAGGAACCTGGAAAAACTAGATGCCGAAGAAGCTCCAGGACTCATACAGAAAAGTGTGCTCCTAGAAACAGCACACATTGTGGGAAAAGTGATGGGCTCCTAAGGAGGCAGGATGCAACCCGGAACCCCACACTATAAGTACCACCCATTGAATTGGAGGAATGTAATAGAAAAAAAATAATAATAAATGAAATGATAATAATAATTGTTTCAAAGCGCAATAACATTAATAAGGAATAACTTTGCGATAAATACCAGGGCACAGATAGAGGCCAAAATACCTCTGTTCTTAACAAGTTCATGAAATTCTCAGAATCGGGGGGTTGGCTGACTACCAAAGGAATATGTATTTCTTTCGCTGGTAGTTTTCACTATTATTATTATTATTATTATTATTATTATTATTATTATTATTATTATTATTATTATTATTATTATTATTATTATTATTATTTCAGTAAATGAAACCTATTCACATGGAACAAGTACACCAAAGGGACCACTGACTTGAAATTCAAGCTTCCAAAGAACGTTGGTTTTAACCTCCCACAGCTAAAGACCCCTCACACTGCAGCAGTGACTGATCAAGATACAGAACAGTGATTTTTTATTGCCCTGGGGGAGACGCGAACCTGCGACATCTGAGAGGCATGCCACGACATTAGCGGACCATTCAGTCATTTGCTGAATGAAAGATGTTCCTATTTTCATAGGAGCATATAAACTTAAGCTACCGTTATTTTCCTCCTGATCTCATCCAGCACAGAGCAAAGACTCAGTTTGGGCAGTTACGGAAATAAGTTTGAGTTTCTGTATTTTTTCTTTATATATGACTGGGTCTCTAATTGTAGTATTATATCTATTAAGGTATGGAAGTTTAGATTACTTATATATATATATATATATAATATATATTAGATATATATATATATATATATTATATATGTGTGTTTGTATATATATATATATATATATATATATATATAAATACACTATCATACATACCCTATATATATATATATCTATATATATATATATATATATAAGAGAGAGAGAGAGAGAGCAAGAGAGGAGAGAGCGAGAGAGAGAGAGAGAGAGAAAATATTAAAAACTGCAGGAAAACTGGTGATAAAAAAAGAGATAGGAGTTGTAAATGATTTTCGTGGATTTTCTTATATTTTTTATTGTCAGCAATTTATCATTGCTAGTTTTGTGATAACAATAACTCTGATGATTAACATAATGATTAGCATAATATATTTGATGGAAGAAGTCATGAACGCTGATGTACAATTATGCATTGACAATAAATAATTTTAACAAGAACTGAAAATTGGATCAACGAGAATTTCATTTATGCCTTCATTTTTATTTCGAAGATCTTGCAGTACATTGAAAATGCTAAGTGATTTCGATAATAACGTAGACCTTTATTATTGTATTTTATCTTGAATAATCAGGTAATTCCGCCATCAGCCATTATTTCAAACTGTGAGATGTACAAAAGTAAGAGAAACTCTTCTTTTAGTTTTGTGTGCCTTTAAGAGTAAGCCTTGCAACGTTTATCATTCAGTCCCGATCCGTCAAGTATTCCCAGGCGGGACTTGTCCTTAGGCGGTTGCCTGCGCTTCCTCCAGCTCCTGCTGTGCCTTGCGGAATTTGGCCAAGTTGAGGGCGGCGATTTCCTCAGCCTCCTCGATCTGGCGCTTGTAGGTCTTGATCTTCTGCTGGAGCTTGTCGACGAGGTCCTGCATCCTCTCGTGGTTCTTCTTGTCCTCGTCGGACTGGAAGGTTAGCTCCTTGATGCGCCTCTCGCACTTCCTCAGGTTCTTCTGGGCGTCGGAGTGACGGCGTGTTTCATCGTCCAACTGGCCTTCCAGTTCCCGGACTCTGCTCTCCAACTTGCTCAGAGCCTTCTTGCCGGCCTTCAGGGCGTTGCCCTCGACTTCCTCCAGGCGGACCTGGAGCTCCTTGACGGAGACTTCCAAGCCCTTGCGCATCTTCTCCTGGGTCTGGGCGTGTTCCTGCTCGGCGCGGAGCTCGTCAGCGAGGCGGGCGGCGTCGACCATGGCCTTCTTGGCCTTCTCCTCGGAGTTCTTGGCCTCGTTCAGCATCTCTTCTAGGTCAGCCTGTTCGAGAGAATGAGGTTAAGCGTCTTGCGATAAATAACTCGACCTACTGTTTATAAACACACAGTTGCCAGAATTGCAATAATAAGTAAGTTTATGTAAGTGCTACTTTGTGTTTGTGTGTTTTGATACAACACGCACAGATAGATAGATAGACATTATATGAACACATGTGGTCTGGTCTTGATTTCTTCTTTAACTCAAACATTTCGTGTTTTCCAGCTTACCATTCTAAATGTACAGTTACGGAAAAGTTTTGAAATATAATCAACAAATTTTGATATGATGAGTTTAGCCTGTTTGCGGAAATGAAAGCAAATAAACGGGTTTAAGAGAGAGAGAGAGAGAGAGAGAGAGAGAGAGGTAGAGGAAGGAGAGAAGAAAGGAGAAGGCGAAGAGGAAGAAGGAGAGGAGACGAGAGAGAGAGAGAGAGCAATAGAAATAGAATAGAAACGTTGAGGCAGCTTGGTTATATAATAATAAAGGAACAATGTTAAAGAATTTGAAGAGGAGGAACGCTACAGATTGAGACTAGGAGAATTTTGAAGAAGACAGATTCTTCTATTTAATAAGAAACACTATAATTCTCCTCTAGTTTGACGAACTGTCGTAAGTCATTTTTCCCCATCCTGAGAAAATGGGTTTCAAAGAATTTGATATTATTCCGAAGAAATTTGATTTGAGAATGTGACAAAACAGACAGCTGAAGTTTTGATATGTTATAGTGTCTCACAAACTGAGACACTTTGGCTTGAAAACTCAATCTTAATGTGCGCTAAAGTTTTTCGGCGCAATCGAGTTTTCTGTATGAGCCGAGTCCCATGAAGCCAGACGCACGATTATGGCTCACTTTAACCTTGAAAAAAATAAAAACTACTAAGGCTAAAGGCTGCAACTTGGTACTTTTGATGATTGAAGGGTGGATAATCAACATACCAATTTGCATCCCTCTAGCCTCAGTAGTTTTTAAGATCTGAGAGCGGACAGAAAAAAGTAGTTTTCTTTTACAGAAAACTAAAAATGGGATACGCCAGTTCTTTTAAAGAGGAACGAACAGTTTTCCAGTGACAAAAAAAAAAAAAAAAAAAAAAAAAAAAAAAAAAAAAATCCAGAGTCTTACCTGGAGTGTCTGCATCTCTCCCTCCAGTTTCCTCTTGGCGACGATGAGGGAGCTGTTCTGGGCTGTGAGATCATTGAGGTGGTCATTCGCTTCGGCGAGCTCGGACTCGGCCTGGCGGCGTCCCCTGTCGGACTGTTCCAGGAGGGTGCGTGACTCTTCCAGCTCTCCGTTGAGGGCGTTGGCCCGGCGCTCGGAGATGCCGTACTGCTCGCGGTATTCGGAGGCCATGCGCTGCTCTTCCTCTACGCGCATCTGCAGCTCCTTCATCTCTCCCTGGAGCTTCTTGATGTGCTTCTGGAGGTCGGCGTTAGCCTTGTTGGAGTGGTCGAGGGCGATCTCGAGCTCGTTGATGTCGGACTCGAGCTTCTTCTTCATGCGCAGAGCCTCGGCTTTGCTCTTCGACTCGGCCTCGAGGGAAGCCTGCATGGACTCGATGGCGCGCTGGTGGCATTTTCTGATGAGGGAGAGAAATTGCCGGTCAGGGCGGATTCGACATTCTCAAAAGAGATGATAAACACTGGCTCTCCAAATGAGCCTTTAATTAAGTATTGGGAAATTCTGGAATGAGGTGAATTCGAAGGATATATATTTATATAATACTTTGGGATGAAACAGAGCTAAAATGCCTTTAAGGATTTCGGATTGAACTCAGACCAAATGTAAACCGAATTGGAAAATTGTAAATTTTAGTTCTAAGCTTGACTGAACTGAGTTTACTTTGGGTAAAAGATCCTGTTCAAAAATGAATACGAGAGGAATTGATATATTGCAGATGAAAGAATTTGTAAATATTATTACCAATAAGTTTTAGAAGTTTGGAAATTACAGATTGTAGCGAAGTTTACCTAGCAGTGAGATTAATTTCTCTGTGCTATACCTACTTTATGGGGTTTGGTACTTTTGATATATTCAGTGATGTATAGTTTTATGGATCAGGTACTATAAAACTGCCCATATATATATATATATATATATATATATATATATATATATATATATATATGATATGATTGTATATATATTTGAATACATGTGTGTATCACAATTATTGTTACCTGGTATTTTCAAATTCTTCTTCCTTCTCCTGGATGCGTCTGTCAATTTCCTGTCTGACTTGACTGAGTTCGAGCTGAGCTCGGAGAACCTTGTTCTCTTCCTGTTCCAGCGCGGCTTCGGCCTCTTCCAGAGCTGCCTGCAGCTCTTCCTTCTCGATCTCGAGGCGCTTGGCGTTCTTCTGGATTTCGTGCAGGGAGCGACCGCCCTCTCCGATCTGGTCCATGAGATCCTTGATCTCATCAGCGAGGTTCTTGTTCTCACGACGGACAGTGTCCAGCTGGTCGAGGTTCTCTTCGTACGCGGCCTTGACTCGGAACAGTTCGGTGGAGTAGTTGCGGCACTCCTTCTGGGAAGCGTCGAGCTCGGCGACCAAGTCGTCCACTTTCATTTTCCACTCAGCGATGATCCTGTCGAAGTTCTTCTGCTTCTTCTCGGCGGCAACTGCCAGGGTCTGCGCTCTCTCCACCTGGATCTGCATGTCTTCCAGCTCGGTGCTGATTCTCTGTTTGGTTTTCTCGAGCTGCATGTTCTTCACGTTCAGCTGTTCAATCTGGGATTCGGCTTCGTCGAGGCGCGCAGAGAGCTTCAGCCTGGCAGCCTCCAGTTCTTCGGCGCGCGCCACGCCTTCAGATTCGTACTTGGCTCTCCACATCTGTGCTTCGGCGTTGGCCTTTGATAGCTGTCGCTGGACATCAGCCTTCGCTTCGTTTTCCTCGTCCAGTTGCTCGCGGAGGCCGTCGATGTCATGTTCCAGATTGCGGAACTTACCCAAGAGAGTTGCTCTTTCCTGGAAATTATTCATCGATTCATTAAGCTCTGCAACTTGGTAATGGAAGACAAAGTTTTTGTTGATAATGACGACAAATGAAATGTTAAAATGTAGGTTATGACTTTTTCAGAGAAGTTAAGCTTAATTTTCTCGTAAGGATACATTTCTAATGTCATTTTCCCTAGCACTCTTACCCTGCACTCCTCGTCGGCGAGCTTTCTGGTATCCTCAAGTTGATTGGTGAGAGAAAGCTTCACTTTGGACAGCTGACCCACTTGGTTCTCGGCTTCTTCCAGCTGTCGGAGGAGATCAGCGTTTTCAACAGCCAGCTTCTTCTTGGTGGCATCGAAGTCGTTGAGGGTTCGGTTGGCTTCGTCAAGCTTGGCCTGGATCTCGTTGATCTGATGCTGCAGCTGTTTGTTCATCTTTTCACCTGCAGCCTGTGGAAACATAGACGTTTTAGGAATGTTCGAGGGAGAGGAATAATAATTTCTTTAGGAGGGGAACCGTTTTTGTAATAATTTTTCTCTGATTGAAATAGCTATAACTACTTTGACTACCAGTGAACTGACGTAAGTAGTGTTTTAAGTGGACACCACACTCACCTTATCTCTTGTGAGACCATCCATTGCTGCCTTGGCATCATCAGCCTCCCTCTTCAAGGAATCCTTGTCCTTCTCAGTTCTGCAGTGGGGAAGAGGTTCAGTTTTTTAGGCTTTGAAATGATATATCAAAACATGTTTAATTCTCTTCTGTAATGCAGCAGTATGTAATTATGTACAGTTACCTACAATACATTCTAATTATTAATATTAAATATTCCCGTTGAAGATTGATAGTTAGATCTTTGTTCTTTTAACATAAGATTTATTATCACCTCGGTGAAATATTTTTGGAAGATATCTGCGTTCGATTTTTGTATCGCAAAGACTGAAGTTTTTTTAGAATTCAGTATGTTACAGGAAAAGTATGAAAGTGATCATTGTCTTACTGTAACTAAAATATAAAGGGAGGATACCTATGAAACTAGGTATAGGACAAGGTGTCCAAGACAAGGGTAGAAGTGAAGTACTTTGGTAAGGTTAGGTAAAGTTCCTATTAATTTCCTTTCCACTTTGAGAGTGCGTATTTCCAGTTAACATCTTTTAACAGTACTTATCAATTGCCGTTTATGGAGAGTGTTCCTGAAGTACTTAGCCTAATATTAGCTTTATGAAGGAGAAAAGTTTCGTCGACACTCACCTGGCTTTCATCTTGTTAAGGTGGTCGATCTGCTCTGACATTTCAGCAACGGCATCATTGTGCTTCTTTCGAAGACTAGCGAGCGCTGCTTCGTGCTGAATGTTAGTTTCCTCGAGGTCTCTCCTGAGCTTGATCAGTTCAGCCTCCCTCTTCTTGTTCAGCTCAATCTGAGCGGCTGTGGCACCGCCGGCCTCGTCAAGACGCTCACCCAGTTCCTCCAGCTCGCGACCCAAGTGGGATTTGGACTTCTCGGCCTTGGCTCTGGCCTGTCTCTCGTGCTCGACCTCTTCCTCAAGCTCTTCGATGCGAGACTGCAGTTCCTTGATCTGTCTCTGGGTTTTGGAGACGCAGCCTTGTTCGTCTTCCAGCTTGCTGGCGAGGGATGAGATCTCCTTGTCCTTGCGTTGTATGGTCTGCTCGAGCTCCTTGTGATTGCGCTCCAGGTCAGCCACTGCTTCTTGTGTGAGCTTGAGGTCGCCCTCGACTTTTCTCTTCGCCTTTTCAATCTCGCCTCGAAGCTTCTTTTCGCGCTCCAGGGAGTCTTCCAATTCGTCCAGTGTCTGCTCGAGCTTTGCCTTGACCTTGTTGAGGTGGTTGCACTTATCCTCGATGCCCTGGAGATCTTCAGAAGTTTTCTGGTTGCATTCTTGAAGGTGCTTCTTTTCCTTGTTGATTTTATTGATCAGCTCGTCTTGGTGGGCGATTTCATCATTGAGGTTGCGGATTTGGTGGTCCTTGGTGGCTTTATCTTGCTCGCCCTTCTGAATGGTGAGCTCGAGGTCTTCGATATCCTTTCTGAGGCTGTTGCATTCTTGCTCTGTCTTCTTCTTGCCTTGGATCAGCTGGTTCTTGGCCTCCTCTTCCGCTTGAAGACGCTCACTTGTTTCCTATAAATAGATGTTTATAGATTTTGTCACAAATAATTTTTACAGTGGATGAAAGCATTTGCAATAATATTTCCCTAAATAGATGCTGTATTCATTCAAAAACTTCCAGTTTTCTTATAAAGATGGAAAAAGAACATCCAACTATGCAAATACTTACAAGTAAACAAGTAATTCTCAGCAATTTTTTGGGTTTCTTTTTCGAACTGTATCCATTATCAATCCTATCATCTCTAAGGGAAGAACAATTTGATATCCTTTTAAATTTCAGCTGGTTATAGGTTACTAAGTTGTAGAAAATGAATGAAGTAATTAAGCATTAAATCCCTGGGTTTTCAAAACTGAAATGTGAATGGAGTAGCACGGCTAAAAATATCACATGAACTCACGTTGAGCTGAGCTTCCAGGTCGGCCTTCTGGCTCTGGAGCTTGGCCTGTTTGTCGAGAAATTCTGACACGTTTCCTTTCGTGGATTCGAGGGCTACCATCAGATTGTTCTTCTCCTCCAGAAGGGTGACATTAGCTGCCTCCAGTTCCTGGCGAAGTTTGAGCTCTTTCTCGTAGTTCTCCTCTGCCTTGGCCACTTTGTCCTCGAGGTCACGGATCGTGTCCTCGACTCTGGTGACGTTGAGGAGAGGCTTGACCTTTTGCCAGAGACGGTACCAAGCCCAGGTACGCATCTGCATGAACTTTCTCAAGTTGCGCTGGACGACGCACAGGGCAATGCGCTGCTCCTGCAGCTTCTTGTAGTTCTTCCTGCTGGTAAAACCGCGGCACCAGGCTTGCAACCATGACAAGATTTTGGCCAGTCGGTCGTCTCGAATTTCTTCAAGTTGACCCAGTACACCAGCTCGGAAGAAGACCTGCGGTTTACATTGCAAATTAAGCATCGCTTAGGTTTATCATAGGTACATATAGGTAATTATCAAACTGAAAACGATCATGTGGCACAAGACTGAATGAAGTGTATTAAGAAGTCCTCAAAAATATTTTATGACTGGTGCCTTTGGGGGCATTCAGAAAATTTATATTTAATATAGGTCGTTATCAAAATTGCATGTCTTAGTGTTTGCTGAGGGAAGCATGCCATTATTGGACGGTTGCTTGCATTTACCAAAATAAATTTCAGAAAGCGGAGGGAGAAAGTAACTGAAGGTTATAAAATACACGTTCAGGGGTAAGAGCATTGCCAAAGGAAAATGATTCTGGTTATGCTTTTTACACGAGATTATGGGAAAATAAAAAGAAAGAAAACGAAATATAATGCAACAAATTCGGTTGGTCAGGGTGTTACGGGCAATGAGGACGGATGAGGGCGAAACCATGGTTGATTGCAAAAAAGAAAATCAGGGGGAAAACTGGAAAGAACTCAAATTTCAGTCGGTTAAAGAAAGTTTTGATACAAACAGTCGCAGCTGCATAGTCCCATTTCAAAACATGGACTTTCCACAGGCATTCGCGTCCGTCTTGAGGTCGACTAGGGGAAACTCGACGTTCGTCGGGACGGTTCCTCGACTAAGATTGACCTTGGAATTATCGACCCACTTTGTTTCCGCTATTAGGGACATAAATGCATTAGTGCCTGTCCGTGGACCGGGGGAGTCTGTGCTTGAACATTAGGTATGTGTACTATAGTAGATTCACATCAACCGTGCATTCGATGTCTAGGCACTGACGACGCTCCTGATTGGCTGTTGATAAGCCAGTCACAGGGCTGGAAACTCTCAGTCCCTGAAGACGCTCCTGATTGGCTGTTGATAAGCCAGTCACAGGGCTGGAAACTCTCAGTCTCTCTTAAGGAGAGGTGGAAGATACATCCTGCCCACGTGAACTTTCTCCAGAGACTGAGAGTTTCCAGCCCTGTGATTGACTTATCAACAGCCAATCAGGCACGTCGTAAGGGACGGGCCTAGACATCAAATGCACGGTTGATGTGAATCTACTATAACTTTGGGTATAAATATTTGATAGGCTTACGGAATTCTACTAAAGTGATCACGGATCTTTCCTATATATTGACCTCCAAGGGCTTTTACCCGGTATGTATCCACCTTCTCGGCATGTTTAGTACCACAAGTCCGTTGACGATTGTTGTAAAAACATAAACAAAATATCATTCCTAGACAACGAACCTGGAAAGCACTTGGGAGTTACTGCCTAGGATAGATCCTTGATCACATCGTATTGTGTTTCGTCTGCTGATTAATGTATGAAGCTTTTAACCATCAGTTTATCTGTTTATCTACTTGTAAATCTGAGTCACTTACTGACGTCTGCGAGTAAGTTTGCTTACACTGCCGTGTGTATTTTTGAGTGTTGGTGTATATGTGTTCTAATACATTTCTGGCAGAGGAAACTGTCTCTTTGAAATATTTTGCTTTTAATAATTGCTATCTTTTAATAACTATTATATGAAAACCAACTCTATTCTATTGGTAGTTTTTTTTCTAACTGATTGACGACTTTTGCTTAACTTTATTCATTGTGTATCGTTGACATTCATTTAAAAAACTATCGACTGATTTCTGACTATTGTGCATAGCAAATATATATATATATATATATATATTATATAATATTATATATATATATATATATATATATATATATATATATATATATATATAATATATATATATCACGA
Source organism: Macrobrachium nipponense (assembly GCF_015104395.2). Taxonomy (NCBI): domain Eukaryota; kingdom Metazoa; phylum Arthropoda; class Malacostraca; order Decapoda; family Palaemonidae; genus Macrobrachium; species Macrobrachium nipponense. The sequence goes on along the minus strand of NC_087210.1, from coordinate 89,792,860 downwards.
AACGTCAGGAATGAATCTGTCCGATTTCACTTTCAGAATACATACTATACCTACAAATATATATATATATATATAATATAATATATATATTATATATTATTATATATATATATATATATACATATTCTATATATATATATATTATATATATATATATATATAATATATATAGTATATACATACATACATACATATATACTGGCCTGAAATCCCTATATATCCTTCAGTCATTGCAACTACGTTAGGATACCCCTTACCTTGGTATGACCCAGTCGGTAGGACTCCTCGGGCAACTCGACGGTGGTCAAGCAAACTCCTGCGGCCTCTCTGTCATTGGCACACTCAGTCATGGGCTTGGAGGCTAAGATCAGGTAACTGTGAAACGAAAAAAAGGAGACATTTCATCGCACGTCTATTGTGGGTCTGTCAGTCACACATGTCACAAACACACGTTGGCAACTTATCATACTATATAATGGGGGTAATGTCTGTCTGTCTGTCTGTCAATCAATCACGGCCAAACGGCTGGTCAGATGGGCATGAAACTTGGCAGGGTTATGGCGGGGACCCCTAAGATGGTTTGTAATGGGGTTTCATCCAACCTACCCCCCTCCTTTGTAGGGGGTGGGGGTGAGGAGGGATTCCTTGAAACGGAGCTGTTTCTGGCTGTTTCTGGCCGTGAAACGAGGCTGGTTATTCCCGTAGACTTAGTTACTTTACGATTTTTCATACATAATTTATGTACAACTTCCCCGGAGAAAGTCGCCAATATTTCAGCTCGGACACAATAGAAGATGAAAATTATCATCAATTTCCGCAAGATTTTTTGAATAACTTAAATCCATCGGGACTGCCAGTGCACAAAATAACGTTGAAGAAATACTGCCCGGTAATGTTGCATCGGAATTTCGATCCTGCTAATGGACATAATAAAAAGGAAACTGACAAGTTCCTACTTTCTACTCTTTTTTGGAAGACACAGGATCATAAGAGCATTTATCAGTAGCATAACACACTGACATACAAGTTGCGTCTTTGCAGTAACATAATGAGAAGAAAGATACTTTATTATTCGTATCACCGTGCTAAGTAATTGACAAAGACACGAACCAATCAAGATCCCTGTTCCGTTAAATGAAAGTCACCGACAAGAGAGAGAGAGATGGATTTAAGTTATTCAAAAAATCTTGCGGATATTGATGATAATTTTCATCTTCTATTGTGTCCGAGCTGAAATATTCGCGACTTTCACCCCCACCCCCTACAAAGGAGGGGGGTAGGTTGGATGAAACCCCATTACAAACCATCTTAGGGGTCCCCATCATAACACTGCCAAGTTTCATGCCCATCTGACCAGCCGTTTGGCCGTGATTGAATGACAGACAGACAGACAGACAGACAGACAGACAGACAGACAGACATTACGCCCATTATAGTATGATGATATAGTATGATTATTCAGAAGATGAAGACTATTCATATGGGACACGCCCACCACAGGGGCCACTGACTTGAAATTCAATCTTCCAGAGAATTTGTTGCTCATTAGGAAGTAAGAGATGGTAGAGGGAAATACAAAAAGAAGAGATCTCACTTATTAAAAAGAGAAAAACAAAATAAATAAATCAATAAATAGATAAAAACGTATTAAAATGCATAGAGAATAGCACTAGGTAGTAAAGCATTCCGTCATCGCTTGAACTTTGGAAGTTCCAATTGCGCGACATCCTCAGTAGTTGAGAGGAATAAAGGACCTCTGGATCTCTGGAGAAATTCGGCAGTTCATACTCTAATATGAGGTTGGAAATTCTCTGTAATCTCTGAACTAGGTTGTAATCAATCGACAGTTCATAATCTAATAGGAGGTTGGAAATTCTCTGTGATCTCTGAAATAGGTTGGAATCAATCGACAGTTCATACTCTAATATGAGGTTGGAAATTCTCTATAATCTCTGAACTAAGTTGTAATCAATCTATAGTTCATACTCTAATATGAGATTGGAAATTCTCTGTAATCTCTGAACTAAGTTGTAATCAAATGACAGTTCATACTCTAATATGAGGTTGGAAATTCTCTGAAATAGCAATCCCGTACCGATGCTTGAAGTCGGCGTACGGCAACCTGTTAGGGAAGCCCTTTCGGCAGATACGGATACCTTCAAGCACACCGTTACAAGTCAGCTGATGCATGATCAAAGCAGCATCGCAGACACCTGAGAGGAAGGAAGAGAAGACGTGTTATAGTCTGAGGAACTTCGTGCTTGATGAATTCCATGAACTAGTGGTCGAAGGGGCTGTTATAATAGTTCTTACAGGGATTCTAGCGCTAAGCTTGGCACAGTAACGTGAAGAACATCCACTCTGTTATGGAGATACTAGCTTGTCCCGACTCTAAAGGAGGATTATAACACCTGTTTAAGAATTTATATCGCCATTTGAGCAACAACAAAGAGTCGGGGAATATAGCAAGATTTTTTTTCTAGCCTCGAAAACGATGGATATAATAGTCTGTCCTGCAAGATCCTTTATAGAAAATATGACGCAGTTCCTGTATCGTACAGACTGACTTTTTTTATAATGGCACACTTACCGGGCGATTTGGTTTCATTTGGCACAATGCATCGGATGAAGTGAGGCTGCGTGGCATTCAGGGTAGTCATGAGCTTAGCCAGCTGTTCCTGAAGGTGGGAAGAACACAAAAACATTATCCACGTCCTCGTTGCCATGCTATGCATTACTATATACAGTTTCTGCCAATTCCTGGCAACGTAATAATATCTAATCCTTCGGGCCAGCCCTAGGAGAGCAGCTGTTAATCAGCTCAGTGGTCCGGTTAAACTAAGATATACTTGACTTGCTATATATATATATAGTGTTACAGCTGTTCAAATACTAAAGTATGATCAACTTACTCTGTAAGACGAAGACACAGTAGAGAAACCACCAGACTTCTTACCACGGCCACCTGTGAAGGAGAAAGGAAAGTTTCAAATTCAGCTAGTGTTTTTTGTCATGGAGGAATGTTTCTTGTATTGTCACATATCTGAATATATCTAACGAGTACGGAGAAACATTTAATGTTTTTTTCTAATCTCTGATCTTCGAAGGCCAGCTTCTTTTCTGATCTCTGATCTTCGAAGGCCAGCTTCTTTACTGATCTCTGATCTTCGAAGGCCAGCTTCTTTTCTGATCTCTGATCTTCGAAGGCCAGCTTCTTTTCTGATCTCTGATCTTCGAAGGCCAGCTTCTTTTCTGATCTCTGATCTTCGAAGGCCAGCAGAGACAAAAATATCAGCTGCCACATGTCGTGGAAATCGATGTCGATTTTCAGCAGGTGACTGTACATTTCCCAGGGCACTGGTACGTCCTTCCTTTTTCAAGAACCTAACTCTGCAATGGAAAGGGAAAAAAGACGAGTTAAACCTTTCCCACGCATTCGTAACAAAGAAGCGAATCATTTGTTATACATTTGGCACCGCCGCGTATTACAAAACCATCACTCTGAGCGACGGACGTATCATTAGAATTGATGTACTTGACACTTACCACCTTTGCCACCGGCGTCGGCAGGAGCTGACTGCCCGGGGTGATCCGCAAAGATCTCGACGGCCAGGGCGTTGCCGGCCTTCTTGATCTGGTCGACCACAGTGTCGTTCAGGGGATCCTTGTTCTTCTCGAGCCAGCCTGACAGGTTATAGGAGACCGTTCCGGCGTAGTGGACGATGGCGAAGTGGCCCTCTACCTGCCCGGCCTTGGGAGGCTTCGGCTTGATGAAGACGGCAGATTTGCCCAGGTGGTTCGTCTTGAGCTTCTCCTCGAAGGTCTTGTCGGTGGCCTTGGGGAACATAGACTCTTCCTCGAGGATGGAGAAGATACCCATAGGCTGGCAAGGACAAAGAGGGAAGTAGGGCGAGATCAGGACCAGAATTGACGATGGAGTCTCATATCCACTTACATTAATATATTATATCCCTCTTCACTTTTCAAGTTCTTCGTCATAGAACACTCATACAAATTATGAATTAGAACTTACAGTACGTCAAGCCTCTAGTTTCTTACTTTTCATAGACATTTTTCAGTCACTGGTTCGTTAATTTAGTGAAGAAAATATGATCAAAATAATTTAGTAAAATATGGTGGCATTCCAGCTTGAAATATCTTTTCTGTTGTCATTCAGAAAAACAAAACAATAAAACAATACTTACAGTACCTACTTTTTGGTAGTAGTTAGCCCTTAGGTATGAAGTGAAATCAAAATTTAGATAGAAGAAACAGTGTGCCAATAAAAATACTGCATTTAGCATGAACTTCAAAGAGGATACTAAAACTTACTTCCGAAAAATATGACTGAACATTAAGTGGATAATACTTATTGTTACTCTAGATATGACCTTTGGAAGGGAAATGTTACTCTAGGTGATTTAGTGTTGAGTAAAGGCACTCGAATTCCCCATTAAAATGGTGTCTTTCATTTGCTTATCGAAGTCCTTGCTCTCCTGTTTCGACGGCGCGTTTCATTTTACCTTGTGGCTGACTGACGGTCAAAGGCTCGAGAGTGTGAGTGTTGGGGGGGCACAAACGAAGCAGGAAGCTTTCCTCTCTCCTGGTTTTAATCCCTCAAGAGAAATTGCGGCAAGCTGTCCAGTGCCACTGTCGAAGAACGAGTGATAAACATGTGAAAGCTTCGGGCAGAAGGCGACTTCAATTGGACAGATATCAGACGAAGAGTTTTTAGAGATGCATTTTATTAGGTGGAAAGTTTGGAAGGGGGATGAGTTATTTGGGATCCTATGAAATGTTTTCCTCAGGAGGTGATGCGTGTTACTTATTCGAATTCAGGACAAAATTTTAAGGGGAATGTCGGTATTTTTTTTATTTTTTCGGAAGCGATACTGGAAATTTCGGGAGGGAATCTAAAGCCTTTGGAGCTTTATTTTCGGGGAGAGGAAGATTGTTAGGGGGTTGGGGTGGAATTTATCAATTGACTAAGGATTTGAAGGCTCTTGGACGTTGGAGGTGGATATGATTTATCAATTGACTGAGGAATTGAAAGCCCTCGGATGCTGCTGCATCTTGCTCCCAGTTCGTCATCTCTACGTTCCTTTCAAATTGTAGAGTTTTAGTTAGGAATGGTGGTTATTAAGCATGCAAAATGTAAACAGGCAAATTATAATACAGTCATAGTTGTATTCAGTACGAGAACACCGTGATTCATATGTCTTACTCTGACTTAAATAGTTACGTTCAAGGAAGTGCAAACGTGCAATGTATGCAGATAATACTTGTCAAGGGTATTTTTTACATAAATGAATCGCGGTGTTCTGTCTATCCAATATCTGGCTGTTCAAGTGAGACTTGATGTCTGCTTTAGGAAAACAACACTGACTCGACTGCGAAGAGAATTCCAAACTTTTGGGAGTATTCCAAGTCTCGCCTGAATTAGTCAGTCGTTCTACCTTCAGCAAGACTCTGTTCTGCTGATTTGGAACTGGAATTTCGTGCCATGTCAATCGAAAGGACACAATACAATCATTACCCAAAAAAGTTTGCAGGCTACTAGTTCCTTATTGACTTTTAACTAACCAACAGTTGATCAGAAGGTATCAGTTTTACGCTTAGAGTGGCGCGTTTCGCTTTTAAAGGGTCTTGGGCTCACTAAGGCTGATACAGGGAATCTGATGGATTTGCTGTCAGTTTGGGATAAGAGGAAAACGGGGCCTTTGTGACTTGCAGGAGTTCGTGATGGCTGGTGGTTGGAGAAGGAGCGAGCATAAAAAAGGGTGGGGTTCAGAACTCGTGAGGGTATTTCGACTCTTTTGATGTGAACATTCTTGGAAAAGTTAGATGGGTGCATTACTTAGGTCAAAAAGGGCGTGTAAAGAACGCTGGGAGTGGACAAAGGAGTGGGGATAAATCTGTAATCAAAGGAGGTCCTAGCGCACCACAGGGAGGAATACTGTCAGCATGGGTCCTATAACTGCATTCAGATAGCCCTGGGACAACTTCGGTCTCAGAGTACCAGAGGGCTATAGAGAGTAAGCATGAGTCCTATATCTGCATTGAGAAGTGACATATCTTTCCCTGTGTTTCCTTGCATAGACGAAAAACAGCTGGTACCTTCTCGAAGAGCTCAATGCAAGCCTGGAGATCCATGCCGAAGTCGACGAAGGTCCAGTTGATGCCTTCCCTCTTGTATTCCTCCTGTTCCAGTACGAACATGTGATGGTTGAAGAACTGCTGCAGTTTCTCATTACAGAAGTTGATGCAAATCTGCTCGAAGCCGTTGAACTGTTTCAAAGAAAGTAGAAGGGTTTACAGAATTCGTCAAGACCGGACTTTGCACGGAAATAAAAAGACAGTTCATGGGAAGAAAGTTTTTTTCGTCTGCCTTTATGAGACGATGTGATTTCATATTCTATAAATGCTCCGTGAAAATATAAAATGTATCAATCTTTGCTAAAATGTGAAGATGGAGGACTCATTTTGTGATCATATACTAGAACAATCTTTTGAATATTTGCTGAGTGTTTTGATACACATAAAAAAAATGAATAATACTTATTTCTTGTATCGCCTTTCAACAACGTCTTGCTACCTTTAAACGAGTTTGTTAACCTCTCAAAGCGTTTTCACTCCATTTTTAGAATAATTCTGTTGCACTTACGTCGAAAATCTCAAATCCGGCGATGTCCAACACACCGATGAACATAGCTCGTTTCTGCCCAGTTTCCAGCGTCTCGTTACATTTCTTGACGAGCCATCGGAACATGCGGTCGAAGAAGGCTTTGGACAGAGCACCAACGGAGTACAGCACTTTGCTGACGTCTCTGCCCTGGGTCACGAACTCGGCACCGACCTTAATCTTCGGTTTGCACAAGTTCTTGTACAACTCGTTGGCGTCCGTTTCCAACATAGCGGCCACTTTCTCGCCGGCCTTTTGGTGAGAGGAAAACGAAAAAGAGTTACCACACTTGATCGATCGGAGGGAGAGGATTTATTTTTTTTTTATATACCATCGAGAAGAGTCTTCGAATATGACAGGAGGACAAGAGGAGACTATAGCAGTTGGGGGGCTTTGGTGGGGGGGGGGGGGGACTGAATCGCCACTTCATGCTGATGACAACAAAAAGGAGAAATAAACATCATCATCATCATCGTTCATTGCAAGAGAATGATTCACGAAACGAGAGAAAGGGAAGTACCTCCGTTCCGTCGGCCTCTGCTTGCTCCTCTCGACCCCTCTGCTTGAACTTCATCTCGCCGAAATGCATCACAGCTGCTGTCATCTTGTAGACGTTCGTCTTCTCCTCCTTGGAGAAACGCAGGATGTCGAAGGCCTCCTACAGCGGAGGAATCGTAGGAGGTGGTTGAAAAAGGATGTTTTGCGAAAGATTGGCAGGGGAGTTATTTGTGAGGGAGTTTCATCGGAGTAGGGTTTTTGAGTGTTATTATTATTAAATAATAATAATATTTTTGGAAAAGAGAAATTTAGAAAATAATAATTTTGGACATTATTATTATTATTATTATTATTATTATTATTATTATTATTATTATTATTATTATTATTATTATTATTATTATTATTTGAAAAGATATATATCTAAATATATAAATGATCCGTTTCACAACTCACGTCTGTGAACTGCATCTCTTCCTTGTCGTCGATGGAGGCGACTGTAACTTTGCCTTGGGACACGAAGTGGTAATCGTAGATGTCGTTGCTCAGCTGACAGGTTGCTGGAAGAGACATAAAAAAAGGGAGAAAAATATAAAACTTGAATAACTATAAAAAAAATAAGAGATAAAAAAAAGGGAAGATGAGCAACTGAACGTAAAAAAAAAAGCCAGGGGGCGGGGGGGGAAATGAATCTAGATGCTTTTGCAGGGTAAGGTTTGTGGTACTGGAGTGAATAATAGTTTCATTGTTTTGTACACTGTCGTTGTCTGATAGTATATTGATGTATGCATTCTTGGATTGTGATTGTATGTGATTTTAGTTTCAACAATTGTTAAGCGTTTGGGCGACTGGGAATATATTATTACTTTGTCCGTGTTGAAATAAGCAAGTTATATATATATATATATATATATATATATATATATATAATATATATATATACTACTATATATATGCATATATGTACACATATATATGCATATATATTCATACACATATGTATGTGTATAAGCATATATATATATAAATAATTATATTATATATATATATATATATATATATAATATAAAATATATATATATCTATATATAATATATCATATAAAAACTGATCTATTAAATTGAAATTTGTGTGCGTGTGCACACACACACAAACACACGTACACACACACACACACACACACACATATATTATATTAACTATATTATATATGTTTATTATGTACAATATTATATGCAATATATATTCATTTACACCATTAATGTATATGTGTATAATATATATATAATATATATATATATATATATATATATATAAGCTGTATTATATATGCATTTAAGTACACATATGTATATGTATATATATTGATATACACATATACATATGTATATGTGTAAAATAGTCAAATATATATATATATATATATATATATATATATATATATATATATCAGTAGAAGGCTCCGCAGTAGTATTCCTGTTTATCAAGACGAAATATATTTGTAGATATAGCATTGTAAATATTTCTACAAATATATTTCACCTTGATAAACAAGAATATTACCGTGGATCTTTCTACTGGTTAGTTAGAAGCACGATAAGGTGGTTTTATATAGCATATATACATATATATACATGTATAATTTGTGTGAATGTGCGCGCGTACGTTCACGCAACATTTATATAAACACTGCTTGACAGCGTAGCCAAGAAAAGCGCTAGAAAACTCACGTTTAATCCAGGTGATCTGGTCAGACATAAGCTGATAGAAGATGTGGTAGGACCTCTCCAGGGACTGCTGGGAGATGACACGGGCCTTCTCCAGCAGGTATACCTCAATATCAGCACCAGAGAGCTTGCCAGAGGGCGCGAAGTGGATGCGGATGAACTTACCCTGTTGAAGAAGTGAAGGTGTTGAAAGATCATCTTTAGAAACGAATGGAAGTATCCATTGTTGAAGTTCTGACATCGTTCATTCTGACGTTAAAAGGCTAGATTTCCTCAGATGTTGGTTAATTGCGTTTTGTACTATATTTAGAATTTTCGGTGCAGTAGGACTATAGTTTTTGTAAAGGACATGACTCAATTTACCATTTGTTTAGGTAATCGTGAAACCAGCTCGCATTTCAGAGTGACTTCGATCGAGCAAAATTGTTAAGGGTGGATGTTTCTCTCTCTCTCTCTCTCTCTCTCTCTCTCTCTCTCTCTCTCTCTCTCTCTCTAATACACATGCGCACGTGCTAAACAAAGTCCATTACTTACGAAACGGGAGGAGTTGTCATTCCTGACGGTCTTAGCGTTACCGAAGGCTTCCAATACGGGGTTGGTCTGGACGATCTGATCCTCCAAGTTCTGTAAAGAGCGTCAGATAACATAGTGAATATGAGAGTCTCTCTATCTCCCCTTTTCGTGACTTGGTACATTGCACTGACTACTGAGTTCTACTTCTTCAGTAAAATTTTGGTGACTCAGTATCGCATGAACTACTGCCTTCAACTTCTTCAATAACTATTATCAAGGCGTCTAAGTCTGAATTCACTTCATAAGGAGCTCCAAAAATCCTTAAGGATACTCACGGGTTTGCTCTCGTCCTTCTTCTTGGTGGTGGCGCCGACGTAGGCGAAGTAGGTCAACACTTTCTTGGTGTTCTCGGTCTTGCCAGCGCCAGATTCACCTCTGCAGGAGAAGAAGAAAAAAAAAAATCTCGTTTGGGTCTTGTGATGCAACGGGACGTTAAAAATTCAGGCCACAGGGCGAGCGCTGGGACCTATAGGATGAGGTCATTCAGCGCTGAAACGGGAATTGAGAGGAAAAAGATTTGAAAGGTGTAACAGGACGAAAACCTCACGGTTACGCTATGAAACAATTGTTAGGAGTTGAGGAAAGTAAGATGGAAGTAAGAGATTATAGACGGAGGTTGAGTAAAAGGAATGAATGAGGTTGCAGCCTTGGGCCGAAGGGACGCTGCAAAGAAACTTGAGTGATGCCTACAGTGCACTGCATAAGGCGCACTGACTGCACTACTACCGCTCTACAGGGTTGCGTGTCCAACGACGTTAATTTTAAATGGATGGACAACAGAGCTCTCCTCTGCTCTTGAGTTGGTTATGGGGTATAAAGGTAATATCAAAACAACCCCTCAAATATTAGATATTTATTCTTGGCAATTCTAAAGAGAAAACTATATTCCAGGTTGCTTTGGTATTGGGAGTTGGGGAGAGATAAAGAATAATTATCTTAACGCAATTGAATTATCTTCTGCATATAACTGTGAGATATGAACTGACCTTCCATGCAGAATGATACGCAATCAAAATTTCGTTCACTTGCAACATTGGATGTGGGAGAGAGACTGCATTGACTGAGTAACATGAGCGGGTAACTGCAGTCTTAAAACTTTTGTTATAAACTATAGATGATTTTTAAGGCTTTGAAGGTAAACACGACAGGATTCATATATATAATATATACGATATATATATATATATATATATATATATATATATATATATATATATATATATATGGACAACATATATATATGTATATATATGTGTATAAAATATATGTAAATGAATACACATACTACATATATATATATATATATATATATATATATATATATATAAGATATATATAGATATACTATATCTATGATATATATATACTATATATATATATATATATATATATATATATATCTATATATATATATATATATAATATATATATAAATATATATATATATATATATATATATATATATATATATATATATATATGTATAGATATATATAATATATATATATATATATATATATATATATATATATATATATACACACACAGTCGCCTTTCTGATTTATACACGTTAGGATTTTACAAACGGTAAAAGTACTTTGCATATTAGTGTATTTGAAAAAAAAAAAAAAATCCCGTTACTCACGTGATAAGCATAGACTGGTTCTGGCCACCTGTAGAAAGAGAAAAAGAAACTCTATGACGATAACTTTGAATAGACAAAGTCACTCTGTAAAGTTTTGAGATTTTAATGAAATACTAAAAGTAATAGAATACTCAAATTAATAAAATTGATCATAGTCAATTTCCGTACTTCGTTAAAAGGTGAGCTGTCCTGGTTGATGTTAAGAATTGACATTAAAATGGGATCAGTCAAAATAAGTGATTGACAGGGAGAGAATGGTTAAAAAATAAGTGCTTTCTCACCCTGCAACATGTCCATATAGGCGCCGTCAGAGATGGCGAAGATATGGGGAGGCACTTCACTGCGCCTCTTGCCCTGGTAGATCTTGACAGTACGGTTGGTGTAGATGGGGTAACGCTTGTAAGGGTTGACGGCGATACAGAAGAGGCCGGAGTAGGTGTAGATGAGCTTGTTGACGTAGCGAGACTTCAAGTTGTACAGGACGGAAGCATCGTTCAGGTAGGTCAAGTTGGACATGTCCTCGCACTTCTCGAACTTGGGTGGGTTCATCTGGGCCACCTGGTCCTTCTTGTAGTTCTTCGTGTCGCCGTCGGCGTAGACGGAGATGAGGTCGCCCTTCGTGCCCTGGATCTCGCCCGCCACGAAGCCTTCCTTCTCGTGAGGCACCCAGCAGGACTTCTTAGCGTCGTAAGGCTTGGTCTGATCCTGACGTTTCATCTCCAGGGAGACGAACAGGTACTCGCTGGGGTCGGGGTCGGGACCCGTGCTCTTGACGATATGGCCAGGCATGGTGGTGGTGGTGCTGGTGAAGGTGGTGGATGATCAACGCTCGGTGTTGAAGGCAGACTCTCAAGTACTTCGAAGCAGTACGGGCTCTGTGGATTCCCTGGGAAGGAAGGAAAATGGTCTTAAGTGGTTATTATTATTATTTATTTATTTATTTATTTTCGACTGGGTGGCACTTATATTGTGGGGTTCCGGGTTGCATCCTGCCTCCTTAGGAATCCATAACTTTTCTTACTATGTGCGCTGTTTCTAGGAGCGCACTCTTCTGCATGAGTCCTTCAGCCTCTAGTTTTTCCAGGGTACTATTATTATTATTATTATTATTATTATTATTATTATTATTATTATTATTATTATTCAAGCTTCCAAGGAATATTAGGATGTTCATTAGGAAGAACTAAGAAAAGGTAAAGGGAACTACTGAGAGAGGAGATCTCGCTCATTAAAAAAGAAAAATGAATCTTAAGAAAATAGGTGATATATAAAAATGTATTAAAAGGCAAGGAGAGTAATATTTGGGTAGTAGTGCATTACATCTTCGCTTGAACTTTTGAAGTTTCAATTGCACGAAATCCTCAGAACTCCTCAATTATCATGAAATATCGTGTGTCTGAAGACGGAAACACTTCATACTTCCAGCGGATTTCCATCTGTGTTGAAATCCTATGCAGATTTCTTTCATAGTGTGAATTAAGGAAGCTTCATAAAACGTCGTATTTTCTCTTGATAGCAGAAGGTTATCTTCAAAATATCTCCTGTGTCTTATTGATAAACCTTATTTTTTTCTATCTACTGGATAAATGGCGTGAAGTGTTTATGAGTTGACGTTTCTTAGCCATTTATAAAACAAAGTCCCTCATCAAATCTCAGAGGTTCAATTGTTATTCTGTCACATGCTTCACCCATCTGTTATTCCTTGTCTCTTAAGTACGTTTAGAGATGTCGTTGCTATTTCCTCCTCCTTGTCTGTCTCTACACCGCTTTTTATATATATACCTGTCTCTCTCTTTCTTTCTATTAATGAGCAACCCCCTTCACCCCTCAAACCAACCCTTGGCTCTCTCCATCTCTCGTCCTCTTTGTGTCTTGTCATGAGCTTATGGCCTTATTCGGAAGGGTTGGCAGCCCACTTTCTTACCGTCGCTATTTTAACGAAGGCGAGAGCCGGCGGCGGTTGGGGATAACCATCTCCAGGTGTCTCCTGGCGAACCATTCTCTCCCTCCCTCCCTTCCTTCCTTTCTTTCTCCCTCCCTCCCTTACGATGCTGCTTCTGATGGCACATGCTAATGCCCGTGTTAAAGGAAAGGGAATTGCCCCTTCCCTGCTCTAAAGCATTCTTCAGAGTCACGGCTTCAATCTAAGAAGACATCATACTCGAGAATAACCGGAGACGGGAGATAAATCTAGATCAGATGAGTTGTTACTCTGAGGGGCTAGACTCGTTGTGAGTTATGGCCACCGCGAGACTTTTTTTTTCTTTCTTTTTTTGGCAAGAGACAAAAACTATGATGATCTTGGTGATGTTTCCGTGGTGCTGACGAAGGACGATTGGGGCGTGGATTGTCATGAGGGATTTGTTTTTTATTTTACTTAAGAGGGTCAGGTTGTTATTGTTAGAGATGATCCTCAGAGGAGGAAAGGGTGACGTTATTTTACAAAAGGGAGACGTATTGATATAATATATACACATAGGGCATTAAAGATTTCATAAAATATAAGCAATAGTTAGTTGATTTGTTATAAAAGGCAGAACAGATTTTTTTTACTTGGTTTGTTATGCAAGGCAAAGCAGATTTATTTTTACTTGATTAGTTTTGAGAGGCAAAGCAGATTTATTTTTACTTGATTTGTTTTGAGAGGCAAAGCAGATTTATTTTTACTTGATTTGTTTTAAGAGGCAAAGCAGATTTATTTTTACTTAATATCTTATGATAGGCAAAGCAGATTTATTTTTACTTGCTTTGTTTTGAGAGGCAAAGCAGATTTATTTTTACTTGATTTGTTTTGAGAGGCAGAGCAGATTAACTTTATCCTCTCAAGCCATGAGATTAACATTGGTTAAGTTTACATCACGATACTGATAGGTACTACTAGGCATCTTCAATTGTTGTTGCTATTTTTGATTGAGCTGGCTTTATGCCAGCGCGAGCTCTTGCTCATAGAGCAGCCTGAAAGTGTCATATACGATATTTGAAGTGGAAAGAGTTCTCAGCACGTCATGGTACTATATTCCATCTTTGAAAGCTTAGGTTTGTATTCCATCTATGTACACCTAGGTTCGTGTTCAGTCTAAATAAGCTTAGATTCGTATTCCATCTATTTAAGCCTAGTGTTCAGTCTATATAAGCCTAGCTTCGCGTTCCATCTGTATTCCATCTCTATAAGTCTAGGTTCGTAATCCATCTGTATAAGTCTAGGTTCGTATTCCATCTATATAAGCCCAGGTTTGAATTCCATCTATGTCAGCAAAGAGTCGTGTTCAGTCTATATAAGTCTAGGTTTGTATTCCATCTAGTATGTCAGCCAAGGGTTGTGTTCAGTCGATATAAGTCTAGGTTTGTATTCCATCTATGTAAGCCCAGGTTCGTGTTCAGTTTATTATAAGCTTACGTTCGTATTCCATCTATGAAAACCTAACTTCGTATCCCATCTACGTAAGCCTAGGTGCGCATTCCAGTCGGTACAAACTCAAATTTCCTCAGGTGGCTCACACGCTTACGAGTCGACCTAAGAGAGAATTTCAACGCCTCTGTCGAAAGATGCACTACTGTTTTTATTAGCAGGACTTTGTTAATGTAGCTTTCACTACATTAACCACTCACACGCCAGTCTATAAATACGCACAACATACTTTGATGTTATTTCAGTATCTACATGAAGCTGAAAAAAACATAAGGAGCTATTTTATATCAAAGTACTACGTTTGTCTTAAAGTGTAAGAGACGACGGAGAGGAAGACTGAACACCAATTGCAAAATCAGGCTTTGAGGAAATTCAGGAAGAAGGCTGATGATGAGAATGGTCTAACCTCAGAGGGAAAAATAGACTTCCTTAGTCTAATATTGGTCTAAATCTTGGAATGAACTAGGAACAAACTTTGACCATTTCTTCCTCCATCGTAGTTTTCTAAGACTTTTCAATACCCATCAGTGGAGATTCTTTTTAAAATTTAGTTTTTTTTCAGTATTATCCAGAATTTTCGTTTGTTGTGTTGTCGATGCAGATTATTGCTAATCTCTAGAAACAACGATTAGAATGCTAATTAACTGTAATACACGCTTTATAAATTTAGTTTACATTTTAAAAGTGGGGGAGATTTTGTCTAGGAATTCAGAGTTTTTTTTTAGGGTGGTTAATCTGTGACTCGAGAGGATGGAAAACTCAGTAAACCCCAAATCATAATCTTTTTAACGCCGATCGTAATTAAACTTCGAACGATAAACGTATTATCGTAAAAATTAACGTAAAGAAATTTAAACTGGTGCTTGAAGGAATTTACTTAGGGTTTTTGAAATCGCAATTTTCGTTCGATTAATTAAACCCGTCTCAACCTTTTGGTTCTCTTAAAGATTCGAAGTCACGTCGAAACCGGCTGGTGCCACCAGCGCTTGGCCAAGAGGCACAACTTTTACGAAACTAATAAGGTTTCGTAATATCGTATTATATATATGGATGAACCTATGAACTTATATTTTTTTTCTTTTAATTCAAACGTTCTCTTTACTTTATTGTGATTCTTTTACTTTACGCTGTTTTTCACCATGTTTTTACTTTATATGAAGAAAGAAGCTTTATAATAATCTGTACAAAATCTGTTTTTTTTTTAAGTGAATTACGGAAGCGTCCCAGAGATTAGTATATTAAAATGGATCGTTTGTTTACTAAACTGACAATCTGGGCCTCAGCCACATCTCAGCTCCGAGAGGAAAAAGAGACCTAACCGCGTATTCGTTCTGGAAAAGGGGGATTAATTATGTACGCGGCCCCGCCGCCCGACGCCTCCGAGGAAAGACCAACCACGAGACCCTGGGGGTGGAAAAAGCTCCCTCCCCGCTGGAGGAGGAATTCCCTCGGGAGACAAACTCTGATCGAATAATCATCATCACCTTCACCACAAAACAGATTTCCAAAAAAAACCGACTTTCAACTGGCTTTTTTTTTATATATATGTTTTTGCGTTCCGTTTTCTACTTACAACACGATAGTTCCAACACCACCACAAACACGCCACCTTCTGGAGCCCGATGTGGAGGGCAGCTGAAGGAGGGCGCCGGTGTCATGCCGTTCATATACCCGACCCAATGACGGGTGGTCAGGGAGCAGGCCATGCCCCCTGCTTCTATTCCCCCACCCACCATTACATGCCCCTCTCCATTACAGCCCAAGTCCCCTCATATCAGCTATGACAGGTATGTTTAATTATAGACGCGTATTGGGGAGAGTTTTGGCCGGGCGCTGGCTGGCCCATCGGAGTATCTCCAGATCAGGTTACCGCCTTCCTGTTGGGAAGCTTTGAATCCTTTTCCCCTGAAAATGTTGAATGAATCGAGATATGATCCAAGGATTTTTTAAAATCTTTTGGAAGTACGTGATATAATTGTTTTCTTTTTTTAATGAAGCAGTCTTCATGTATTTGAGTAACTTATTATTTTTTTCGTGCAGCAGTTTGGTCTGCTGTGTGCATATAAGTAAAGTTTCTATGTGTTTTTATCTGTTTACTTATCTATTTATTTATCATTATTATTATTATTTCATTTTTTTATGCTGAAACGGCTGAGGAGGTCTTCGTGCAACTGAAAATCATAATATGCACAATGGTGATTTGTCGGCTGTAGGGTTACGAAAATTCTAAACCAATATTTTAAGACCAATATGGATATCCATAATGGCTGTTTAAAGCCCCCTAGCTACAACCCCTTTAATTCCTTTTACTGTACCTCCGTTCATCATCGCCCTTCCATCTTTCTTTCCACCATCTCCTAACAACTGTTTGTTAGTGCAAAACCGAGATTTTACATAGGTTTATAACATTTCTATGCTCAACTTCCCTTTCAGCGCTGAATGATCTTATAGCGCTTGTTCTTTGGCCTAAATTTTATATTCCATTTCATTCCATTTCACTCGTAACCCCAATTGTTTTGTCATGGCCGCACTTGGATGTATATGTAGGAAAGTCTGCACTTGTGTGTGTGTGTGTGTGTGTGTGTGTGTGTGTGTGTGTATCTTTACCATAAAGGCAAACAAAAAATTCGTCTTAGCATTCCGACCATACCAACGTTCCGTTGTGCCCAGGTTTTTTGTCAGTCGAAGCGTCTGTCATCTGATCTAGTTGACTGCATTCCGTGGCGTTGCCAGTGAATCTGTCAAGTAAGAGGATTGGATTACCCCTTTTGTTATCGTTGTTTTCTGACGGGTCATCTCCAGAGGCAGCCTTCTAAGGCTTTCGTTTGACGCGGATTTGATGAAGAGGAGGAGATTCCTTGTGAGGATAAAGAAAATCCATTGAGCAAAGATATAGCAGATTTAACTTGGGCAGAGATGGAGCAGATTTCTGTCCGACGATAGAGGTCCTCATTGAGTGGAAATAGTTGTGCCTGCTACAGACAGAAGTGGTATTCATTCCTCTAGGCTAGATAAATAATTTACTGGAATATATACATATATATATGTATACATATTCACTTACACATACATATACATATATCCTATGAAGCAAGGACCACGTACTTGAGAATATCCTTAAATCCACGGTAGAAAGGTAAGTGAAACAGGGACTTAGAACAAGTACTTTCGCAGTATACTATACATTTTCAAGTTGAAAATGTGGAATATACTACTACTGTAATCCGGGAATAACTTACACCTAAAGAGAATGATGGCTAATAAGCTCCTCTTGCCAAGCTACATAGACCAGTGGTCGAAGTCGACTGCCCATCGCTGCTTCTGAACCAGAATTGGAACCTGGCCAGGCAGAAGTAATTATCAGTTACAATTCCTTTCCTTCCGGTGTATGTTATTTCCAATGTTCAATGAACTGGATTTCAATTTATGTATATACTAATGAATATATATTAAATATATATATATATAATATATATATATATGTATATATTATATATATATATATATATATATATATATATATATGTGTGTGTGTGTGTGTGTGTGTGTGTGTGCATGTGAGTGTGCTTGTGCATGTAAATATATATATATATATATATATATATATATATATATATATATATATATATATATATATATATATATATATATTTACATGCCCACACACACACACATATATAAATAAAAGGTTTTTGCCACGAAAGCTATCTCGCTTTTTCATTTTTTTCCTTCGTGGCAAAACCTTTATTTATAATAATAATAATAATAATAAAATAATAATAATAACTAATTAATAAATTAAATAATAAATAATAATAATAATAATAACCTAATAATAATAATAATAATAATAATAATAATAATATGTGGCGCCGTGGAGGAGTGGGTTAGGTCGTCAATAGACTTAAGTCAAGTTAAGCACATTGGGGGTCTTTGGTCAGTCGTTGGATGGGTGACCGCTCTCCTCGGCGTTGATCCTTGGGAAGGATCTTTACCATAATTTCCTCAGTCTACTCAGCTGTAAATGAGTACCTATCCCTGATGGGGTAGGGTCCAGCTATGGGTTAAATAGCAAAACTCAGCAATGATGGAAAGAAATGAAGGAATAAACGACACGACGTAAATGGAACCTCTGGCAACAGAGGAGGTTCGTCCGGCAACCAGGTATTCAACCCAATTGTAGGGGAAGACGGTCAGGTACTTGGAGGTCGTCATCCAGCAACTGATCACCACAACGACAGTAATCAACAGCCTGAGATTGGAGCTACAGAGGCAAAAAGGAAGAAATGGACAAGAGAAGAAAATAAGGAAATATGGAGATGCTACATCAGAAGCAACCGACGGAGAGAGGATATAGAAGGAGATTGGTCAACATCTGGAATGAGAGAATAACACCCCCAAACAGAGCAGAGGCTGGCAGACCAAGTAAGGAACATAAAGAAAAGAACTGGCTCTCCCCAACAGAAAGAGAAGAACTGGAAAGGGAAATGTCACACAACAACGAAGGTTACACCGAAGGACGAACTGAGAGACGATGCCACAGAAGACGACAGGGAAGATGAGGTATCAAACAACGACACACGAAGAAACACCGACGAAGTAACAGAGAGGACGAATGGGTAGAAAAGATTAGACAATGGATGGACCCAGATACAGAGAGAACAAAGATCCCTCCATGAAAGCCTACAACACCAAGAAATTAAGGGAGAAAACAAGTGAGGTCAATGAAATAATGGGCCTAATACACACCACCAGTATCACAGAAACAAATAACTTGACATATGCAGGAGCAAGATTAGTAGCAGAAATGATGGGGATTCGAACACCAACACCACCGTCACAACCAACCCAACAGAAACCAAAACAACAACCTCCTTGGGGAAAAGGCGCCTGAAAGCAAATCATGGTGATGAGATCTGACTTGAGTAAACTGAAAGAGATGCAGAAAAAAAGGCTAAGAAGCAAGAAAACAAGGGAGGAACTCAACGAGAAATACAAAGTACAAGAGAGGGGACTAAACAACACAATAGAAGATGTAAAACAGAGGCTTAAGGCCAAAGCACACAAGATCCAACGGTACATGAACAGGAATAAGGGATACCAACAGAACAAACTATTCGGAACCAACCAGAAAAGACTATACAGCCAACTAAGAGGGGAAGACAACCACCCAGAAATTCCTGAAGCCGAACCAAGTAAGAGACTCTGGGAAAACATATGGAGCAATCCGGTATCACACAACAAACATGCAACATGGCTCCAGGAAGTCAAGGAAGAAGAAACAGGAGAATAAAACAAAGATTTCACAGACATCACGACAGAACACAGTCAGACACCAAACTAAAGAAAATGCCAAACTGGAAAGCCCCAGGTCCCGATGAAGTCCATGGATACTGGCTCAATAAAAACCTTCAAGGCCCATAACACCCACGAATAGCAGAACAAACTCCAGCATTGTATCTCAAATCACCAAGCACCCAAATGGATGACCACAGGAAGAACATCCTTAGTACAAAAAGACATGAGTAAGGGAAATATAGCCAGTAACTACAGGCCTATCACCTGCCTACCAATAATGTGGAAGTTACTAACAGGTATCATCAGTGAAAGGCTATACAACTACCTAGAGGAGACACAATCATCCCCCACCAACAGAAAGGCTGCAGAAGGAAGTGTAGGGGCAAAAAAAAACCAGCTCCTGATAGACAAAATGGTAATGAAGAACAGTAGGAGAAGGAAAACCAACCTAAGCATGGCATGGATAGACTATAAGAAAGCCTTCGACATGATACCACACACATGGCTAATAGAATGCCTGAAAATATATGGGGCAGAGGAAAATACCATAAGCTTCCTCAAAAATACAATGCGCAGCTTGTAAAGCTCTGGAATAAGACTAGCAGAGGTTAATATCAGGAGAGGGATCTTCCAGGGCGACTCACTGTCCCCACTACTCTTCGTAGTAGCCATGATTCCCATGACAAAAGTACTACAGAAGATGGATGCCGGGTACCAACTCAAGAAAAGAGGCAACAAAATCAACCATCTGATGTTCATGGACGACATCAAGCTGTATGGTAAGAGCATCAAGGAAATAGATGCCCTAATCCAGACTGTAAGGATTGTATCTGGGGACATCAGGATGGAGTTTGGAATAGATATGTTCAAAGTATGATAGACGGAAATAACATCTCTCCCATATGTAGGAAGTGCAATACGAAAAATGAAACCATAAACCACATAGCAAGTGAATGCCCGGCACTTGCACAGAACCAGTACAAAAAGAGGCATGATTCAGTGGCAAAAGCCCTCCACTGGAGCCTGTGCAAGAAACATCAGCTACCTTGCAGTAATAAGTGGTACGAGCACCAACCTGAAGGAGTGATAGAAAACGATCAGGCAAAGATCCTCTGGGACTATGGTATCAGAACGGATAGGGTGATACGTGCAAACAGACCAGACGTGACGTTGATTGACAAAGTCAAGAAGAAAGTATCACTCATTGATGTCGCAATACCATGGGACACCAGAGTTGAAGAGAAAGAGAGGGAAAAAATGGATAAGTATCAAGATCTGAAAATAGAAATAAGAAGGATATGGGATATGCCAGTGGAAATCGTACACATAATCATAGGAGCACTAGGCACGATCCCAAGATCCCTGAAAAGGAATCTAGAAAAACTAGACGCTGAAGTAGCTCCAGGACTCATGCAGAAGACTGTGATCCTAGAAACGGCACACAGTAAGAAAAGTGATGGACTCCTAAGGAGGTAGGATGCATCCCGGAACCCCACACTATAAATACCACCCAGTCGAATTGGAGGACTGTGATAGAGGCATAAAAAAAAAAAAAAGAATATAATAATAATTAATAATTAATAATAATAATAAGTAGTAGTAGTTAAAATGAATAATAATAATAATAACGGGTTAAGATGTATTTGCTGGAAATCATAATCCTTAGATTTAGAGGGTTAAATTAATTGCAAATTACAAGATCATATTATTGCCTAATCTACTTATACTTTTTATATATTATATAATATCACTACAAGACTTTACGTTCAGAAGCCCAATTATTTTATTAAGTTTCTTTTTACTTCAGGAAGCAGGAAATTATGCAGTTCAGTGCATTCAGTGGTTGTCAGTTGCTCTGAACTTAAAAAAAAAAAAAAAAAAAAAAAAAAAAAAAAAAAAAAAAAAAAAAAACAGCCATTGTCACCTGACACTCATTTTTGTGTCTTGAAAGTCTGTTTGTTGGACAGCTTTATAATGCTTTATTGTCTGTTCAGAGCTGTGTGGAACAGATTTATATAATGCTTTGTAGTCTATACAGAGTTTATGTTGAATAGATTTATAATGCTTTGTTGTCTCCAGAGTTTATGTTGAACAGAATTATAATGCTTTATTGTCTCTACATAGTTATTTTGAACAGATCTATAATGTTTTGTTGTCTCTACAGAGTTATTTTTGAACAGCTTTGTAATGCTTTATTGTCTCTGCAGAGTTCATGTTGAACAGATTTATAATGCTTTATTGTCTCTGCAGAGTTATCTTGAACAGATTTATAATGCTTTGTTGTCTCTTCAGAGCTAAGTTGAAGAGAAGAGAATTATATTGCTTTCTTTTCACGTCGGAGTTATTTTGAACAGAATTAAAATGGTCTCGATAAAACCTCCCTTTGAATCATCAGTAACCAAAGCTGATTAACCAACTCGTATATTATTTCCTTCCTCTTGCTTTGAAACTTTCACGCTCGCCTTCATTATAGCAAAATCCATGTAACTGCAAGTATATACACTTTCATAATTCCTGACGACAACTACGAGTTACGTTTCCTGGCGACACGCACCTACGATTCTGGCGACACGCTTTTTACTAACACTTACGATTCTCGCAGAAGAGCTGTTTACATTTTCGTTGCGTGTCGGTGATGAGAGGAGCCAGTGAAACAAAAACAGCTGTCAACAGAATTAGATTCCTTTCGCACGCGGAAGAGTACGTCTTTTTCCCCAGAACACGACAGGGGGATTCCAAATGACAGAGTATCTTCGAGTTTTAACCGTTTTTGAGGGGATTAGGAAATGTATGTATATACGGGGTACCCTTACGATTAGATTAATTTTAATGAAAGTCAAGCACAATTGTTATTATTATTATTATTATTATTATTATTATTGTTTTGTTAAAGATGATGGCAGCATCAGTGGAATTGATTTTATATATGGTCTTTTCAATTCTTCTTATTATTCTCTTCTCATCAGGGCTGATATTTGCTAATAGCTGGCCGATGTTCATATCTCGGTGAAAGAAATGTTTTCTAAAAATAATAATTTATTGATATGATAACAAAGTGGTTAACAAATCTAGTCTAAGGGTTTGGGTGTAAACGGAATTCCAACGTTTCCAACCGTATCATCGGTTCATTTTCAAGGAAAGGTGAGCTTGAACTGATTGAAAAAGGGGGTCGTTTTCCCGCGGTATTTATTGTGTCCCAGGTGCTCTGTCTGATGGGCGCTGCATTTTCATTGGCTGAACAGAGGATTAAGTCCCTGAGTCAAGCCGTCTTGCAGAGGTGGAAGCTCGCACTGCTCTTCTCGTGCGGACGCTGGAGACTGGGAGCGTAGTATTGGGAAGGTCATTGCCGATAGACGGGGGGCACCATGATTGGCCCGTTCGTCCGATCGGCTCTATGGTGCTGGCGGGCGGCGCCTTGTTCGTGCCACCGTCGGGAGGAGTGAAGTCTCTTGGGTGGTGTTGAGGCAGGGTCTCTCCTTCCCGATGTGTAGGGCTCCAAGAGGCGGAGGCGACGGTGGTCTGCTGCCTTATCGAGAATTCTGATATTAGGAATAATGTCATTCCTAATTATCCTGGTATTGTGGACGTTTTTGGCATGATTATGGATGGCGCCTTCCTGAGCGTGGCAGGATATCCTCTTCGAAAATCGCATAGTCGTCATACCAATGTAAGCGCCGG
>NC_087210.1:89721850-89764350 GCF_015104395.2 Macrobrachium nipponense | reverse complement strand
TCCATCTTTCTCAACTGTATTAATATTACTGTATTATTTTCTTGCGTCTCAACTTTTTTTTTTATCGATACAACTTTTCTTAATAAAATTAAAAAAACTAATTATGTTGATTGGTTTCATCTTTTCGTTTGTCTCATTCTTATACATCATTCATGATTTAAATTTTTGGCTTTGAGAACGAGATCTGGAACAATTAGAAAATAAACTTTAAGTCATACAAAAGTCAAATAAAAATATTGTTTTTTCATCACGATAGCATTTCCTCGTAAGGATTACTTAATATTCTGTGCAACATCCCTTCGGCCCCTAGATGCAACCACTTTCATTTCTTTTACTGTGCCTCTATTCATATTCTCTTTCTTTTATCTTACTTTCCACCCCCTCTCCTGACAATTGTTCCTTAGAGCAACAGATGAGGTTTGCCTCCTGATACATCTTTCAAACCTTTTTACCCTCAATTTCCCTGACCATATAGGTCCCAGCGCTGGGCCTTTGCTCTAAATACTTCATTCTGTTCTATTCTATTCATAACAGTATTTTAACGATTAATGTTAACAGTAGTAATGCATAAAACTTTCTTTGAAATTGGTAGGAATTTAATTCTGAACTTCTACTCACCCTAAATATCGAACACCGTTGCCTTTATATCATTAATAATTAAAACCCTTCAACCAACTTCGGCCGCCATATGTCGATCCTTCCGAAACTGACCAGCCCCTAGGGGTGACCACCCAGATGGATTTATACTTTTTTGAGCCGGTTGTATGTACATATATATCCATCAGGCAGTCAATATTATTTTAATATTTCTCGTGATCTTTTTGTGCCAAGAAGCAAACCTTCTGAAGCATTCTAAAGATATTTCGCATATATAGATTTGACATGCAGATGTACAGGAAACGTTAATCAAAACATTCAAGAAATAATTAATTGATTAATATATATATTATATGTATATATATATATATATATATATATATATATATATATATATTTATTTATTTTTAAATTTGTCAAGTGAGAATACATGTGTAGCTTGTGTGTGTGTGTGTGTGTGTGTATACGCCCGCGTGCAAATCCATCTCTTGCGGACTGCAGTGACAAAATACAATAAAGAGAAACGGAAGCTAAGTGAGACATTAAGAGAGAGAGAGAGAGAGAGAGAGAGAGAGAGAGAGAGAGAGAGAGAGAGAGAGAGACAGATTTTATCTCAGAGGTGAAGTGGGCTACCTCTTAATCACTCTGACGATCGCCCATTCATTCTCATCTGTCGTAAAGCAACGAATGGTGTTTCTCTAAGAAGCAGTTGGGACGTTGGTGTAGGTAGTTTAAGCTTTAAGTCAACAATGTAGCAATACAAAACTACGAAAATCTGACGATGTAGTGACAACGGGGGTGGGGACACGTACTACATGACACTTGTGTCAGCGAAGAGACAGATTGTAGAACACACACACACATACACACACACACACACACACACACAAACACACGTGTTACTTTTTTCGAGCATACTTGAATAAACTACTTCGTACTCCATTGTGTTTTTTTTCATGAGAAAATTTCCAATTAACTGTGTTTTGGCTGCAAGTCTGCACTCTTAAATTGCAGGTAAACACCTGCAAATACTCTCAAACTGGCACCTCTTAAAAGACGTTGATGCTTGTAATATAGATAATTAATAATCCCTAAGGATTTACTTAACAAGAAGAAATTGTCAAGTGATCAATTCGCAACCATTTTATAAAAAACACCCACTAAAAAAGGAGTTACATTTAAAATATTTGTAGAGATATTCCTGCCTTACTCAGCTATCAGTTTTCATTTTCCATCCCCTTCCTTCCTCCCTCACTCCTTATCTCCCTCTCCCTCTTTATCCCTCCCTCCCTCCCTCCCTCCCTCCCCTCCCTCCCTCCCTCCCCCTTCCAACGAAATCATTCCGCTTCCTTCTCCTTAAACCACAAACAGTCCACATGAACGACATTCTTCTATCACCGGCAAATACCTCCAGTGTATTTCAGTCACAAACAACCCACCCCCCATCCCCCAACCTCCCACCCCCACCCCCACCCCTCTGGTCCCCCTAAGAGCCTCCTTTCCTCATTTACTCCCTTAGTTCTTCCTCTTATTCCCTTTACTCTTAATTTTACAAATTTTCATCCCAATCGTTTTCCTTCTTTTATTCCTCATTCTCACCTGATAATTCCACTTCCTTCACTCTGATTAAACCTCACCCCCAAAATTTTCCTTGGCTCGCTAACTCAAAATCCCAAACCCCAAACTTCTGCACTTTCTTCTCCCATTTTCTATGGAGGTTTCCTTTTTCTATTATTTTTTAATTATCAACTGACCGTCGTCAGGATGTAAACCTCACCCCATCAACCTTTCCCTTGGCTTACTTACCCAAACCCCAAACCTCACAGTTTTCCTAACTAAAGCCCCCAAACTTCTACACTTTCTCCCACTTTCTCTGGAGGCTTTCTTTATTTTTTTTATTATTTTTTATCAACTGACCGTCCACAGGACGGATAGCTGTAGGAGAGAACCTACACTGCAGTAGAGAGACTCCGATAGCGTTTATTTTTACCTGTTGTTTTTTATCCCCGTTTCATTTTTATAGCCGGTCGCTTAAGAGGAGGAGATGCTGGCTGCTGCCAAAAAGAACAGAACTGAAACAGAGATTCTTCGGCGAGGAATTTCAAGAAGTCTATTGTTGCAACAAGACAGCCTTTGTGTGCGTGTGTTTGTGTAAGTGTGTGCAAGAGTCTTCCTTAGCGATCTGCTTTTAATCATGGTGCTATCTCTCACTTTAATGCTCTGTATATATGTATATATAAAAGACCCATTAAAACACTCTGGTTTGAAAGTAAGGTCTATATTTCGGTGGACTGTCTCCCACCCTTATCAGGTAGTGAATGACAGAAGAAGTTAATTCTTCTGTCATTCGCTACTTGATAAGGGTGGGAGTCAGTCCAGCGAAATATAGTCTTTAGCTTTGAACCAGAGTGTTTAAATGGGCCTTTTATACATGAGACGTATCGTGTTTTAACAGAAGAATTTGTTTACATAGGCATAACATATGTATACGTATATATACTATATATACATGTATATGTATATATATGTATGACATTTATATACATAGTTTATATATGTGTATGTATATATAACATGTATATTAGATATATGTACATGCATAATAATACACATACACATATAAATATAGATGTATATGTTATATATATATATGTGTATGTATGATTTGTTCGAAAATTTGTGTGTATGATGATGGAAAAACAAGTAGTTTTTGTGATAGTTATTTCGGTTATATACAGTATGTGCACAGCATAGTATGTAGAAATGGGGTATTCAAGCCCACTTCCTTGGGAGTGAGTCAGCCCCCTCATACTTCAATGACGACAACCCCTCTATTTATTTCCTCTTTTAGTTGGTAGTTCGATAGAACCGCTGCTTTGAGTCGTGCAAACACAGTCTCGTGTGTCTTTGTCGGTAATGTGTTGCTGTCTGTCTTTGTGTTTTATTTGTTTACAGAAGCATTTTAGGTTTGCTAAGTTCTATTTAGTCATCAGTGTTTGTTCACGATTTGTGTTTATGAAGTCGTCTGGTGATGCATATACGTTGGTTAACATTTTAGAAACTTATTAGCAAATATATGCTGTTTAACATTGAGAGAGAGAGAGAGAGAGAGAGAGATAGAGAGGGTGGGGGGAACCCCCCTTGGAAGCTTTTATACTTTTTACTGTTGGCAAGTGACAAATGTGACCTACATTATTAGCTTAGCACTGCCTGCTGTATAAATGACTCTGGCACGGCTTTGCTCGAAGAAGCAGTGAGCAGAACTAACCTAATTGCATAAGAGGATTTTATTCAACCCGGAGGCCAGTGAGAATAATAATAATAATAATAATAATAATAATAATTCATTTGTGTTTTGTTAGAGTTTGTAGAAGTTTGTTACATATTTACTTCAACATTCAACTTATTAAAAGAGTGAGACCAGCTTCCAACGGCAGGCCAGGGGCCACGGGTACCGGTGGCTTTGGTCTCCATACCCCGCGCTGGTGGGAATCCCATTTCGCTCATGTTTCGGGCACGGTGCCAAGATGCCCACTATAGACTGGCTCTTGTATGTTCTCTCGGCTTCTTCTCTCCTTTCGAATTCTCATGTGTATTGAAGCAGCAATATAAGGTTTACTCCGGATATTATTTACCATATTCCACTGCCATTTTGTCTCCCAAAGTCGTCTTATCTCTCTCTCTCTCTCTCTCTCTATATCTCTCTCTCTAAGTTTTGTAGTCTTCATAAGATGCAGCTACATGAATAACTTATGAGATAATGGTACTGGTTATAACCCGACAGGGAAATTTGAACTGAAGTCTTTAAAATTCAGATGAACAGAAAACATTTGGTATCCACTGCAATGTGACCAACTTCCGGCATCGTGGCACTGCGCGCGCGCAAACAAAAGAGCGCGTAAGATTGCCGTAGGGTATGTCTATACCTTCCGCAATTGTAATGTGAACTGACGTGTGTAATATCCTTCAATTATGTATCACGTCTCTTTCGTGCATTTTTTTCATTATTGTTTGATCATTTGCTGTAATAATTATATATATATATATATATATATATATATATATATATATATATATATATATATATATATATATATATATATATAAATATATATATATATATATTGTATATATATGTATATATTTAATATATATATTATATATAAAATATATATTATATTATCTATATATATGTATATATATTATATATATATATATTATATATTATATTATTAATATATAAAATATATATATTATATAATATATTATATTATGTATATATATATATATATATATATATAATATATATAATATGTATGTATGTATTTTTTTTTTTTTTTTTTTTTTTAGAGGAATACAAAAGGTTGAATGATTCTATAGCATCAGATCCCAAGATTAAGGTGAATTGTTCCGGTACAACTTTAATGTTTATTTTGGCAGTATTACGTGCAATCGATAAGTAAGCATAGAACTGAACAATAACCGAAAAATAAATTTTTACCTTGCAATTTTTCCCATCAACTCATATTTCGCCGTTTAATGTTATTATTGACGAAATTTGTTATTGAGTGATGATCTTTCATATATTTTTATTAGTTTCTCATGAAAATTAATATTCAAGGCCGCTGGGTTTTCTTTTTCGTTTTAATAGACCATAGTTATTCATTCTTATTTATATATATATATATTATATATATATATATATATATATATATATATATATATATATATATATATATATATATATATAGTTCAGCTGTTAATCATTTTCACTGTGATGGGATATTCTGTCTTCAAATTCCTAATTCATATACATATTATTTCCTCTTGTTCTCAAAGCAACGGTTTATTAGTTTGTTCATTTTCACTCATTCATCGTCTTATTTTTTAACATTCGCTCTCAATATTAACGTCCATTATTTTTCCTTTTAAAAGGCAACTCTTCTTCATTTGCATTCATTCTGCACGATTTTTTTTCTTGGTGATCATAATTATTCATTTTTCATTTTCATGAAACTGTGGTTACTCTTTTTTTACACTCTCTCGCAAGGCAATTATTATTCTTCACTCTGTCATAAATCATTTGTCATTTATTTACAATGTCTCACAGCACTGTCATCATTGTATCATTATTCAGAAGATGAAACCTATTCATATGGAGTAAGCCTACCAAAGGGGCAATTGAATTGAAATTGAGGCTTCCAAACAATATAGTGTTCATTGGATGTAGTAAGAGGAGGTAGAGGGAAATGCAGAAAGAAGAAATACCACTTATTCAAAAAATATTAATGAATTAACAAATGGATAGAAAGATATTATAATGCAATGAGAATAGTATTATGGTAGTAATGTACTGCAACTTTGCTTGAACTTCTAATGTTCCAATTGCACGACTTCCTTTATAAGGCTGTTTTTTAACCTTCGTAAGCTTTGGTTACACCTTATCATTCATACAGCAAAATAATGAAAATTCAATTACAGTCTTTCATGATTAATCCTTTCGTGAGACAGTAGGACATCGGCTACACATTAAATCCTCTTTTTGATAAATCACTAACATTCAAACAGGTCACTGGTATAGTGGTTAGTGTCTTGGCATGCCCACTCAGATGTTATGCATGAGTTCGCGCTTCCTCCAGGCCCATGAAAAATCACTGGCTCTGTATCATGATCAGTTACTGCTGCGGTGTGGAGTCTGCTGCGTCGGGAGGTTAAAACCAACATGTTCTTTGGAGCCTTGAATTTCAAGTGAAAGGTCCCTTTTGTGGGATTGTTCCGTATGGATAGGTTTCATCTGCTGAACAAATAAATAAAGTTCATTGTTTGTTAAAATAACCAAATAACTTCTCCCTTTCAGATGGAGTGTGTTTTGGAAGTGTATCGCACTAACATCAATATAACTTATCAGTTCGAGTGAGAATTTTGGACCCTCAGACCGATGGCAAGGTAAGTTGAATTTAATATCATCATTTCCTTCCTAAATGATACTGGTAATTATGTTTCTCGTGTAGTTTTTCTTTCACTTTATCGTTGTGCAAGTAAGTTAGAGAGGAAAGGTATTACACACACACACACACACACACACACACACACATATATATATATATATATATATATATATATATATATATATATATGTGTGTGTGTGTGTGTGTGTATATATACATATATATATATATATATATATATATATATATATATATATACATTATATATATATATATATATATATATATATATATATATGATATATATATATGTATATATATATATATATATATATGTATATATATATATATGTATATATATATATATATATATATATATATATATATATATATATAAATTTCCTTGCTTAACTTTATCCCACTTCGCTTCCTTCTATAAAAAATAAAGCCGTACATTTTTAAGCATTCACTGTTTTTCATCTCGAATACTTTCCTTCATTTTAGATGAATTTCGATTGTATTTATCATAAAGAAAGAATGAATCGTCTGATTTGAACGTTGGTGAACTTAATTCTTTTCCACAATATTAATGCAACATAATTCTATGCCATAAGTTTTCCAACCCGTCGTCCAGTTTTGAGAGCAAAGAGGATATGATATAAAAATCCATTGTTTTTTTTTTGCTTTATTATGCAAAGATATATGTTAATTTCTATTTTATTATCCTTCCTGTTTTGCGTATAAATAACAAATATTTGTAAGCAGCGCAGCATCCTACGGATTCATTTCGCATACGAAGCTGCTTAATAACAACGTATATGAAGATCTCTGTTGCGTTCCTTGAAGTATAGTAATCCAAGTTACAAATTCTAAGTTTCTGTCAACAAGTTGTTATGATGACTAGTAGGGGTTTGCTGTCTTCTACTAGAGGTGTATTTCTTTCTGTTTCTTTCCTAACCGATATACTGATGGAAGAGTGTGTGTGTGAGTTGAACAGCAAATGAGGCATTCGAAACATCAAGGAAGGCTCTTTTTTTTTTCTTTTTCTTCATCCCCTACGTGAGAATCTCTTCGAA
Organism: Macrobrachium nipponense; assembly: GCF_015104395.2. Lineage (NCBI taxonomy): Eukaryota > Metazoa > Arthropoda > Malacostraca > Decapoda > Palaemonidae > Macrobrachium > Macrobrachium nipponense. The sequence goes on along the minus strand of NC_087210.1, from coordinate 89,756,729 downwards.
AGTCGCCCCCATCTTAAGCCCTTCCCTCGGCCTCTTCCAACTCCTGCTGCGCCTTGCGGAATTTGGCCAAGTTCAGAGCGGCGATTTCCTCGGCCTCCTCGATCTGGCGCTTGTAGGTCTTGATCTTCTGCTGGAGGGTGTCGACGAGGTCCTGCATCCTCTCGTGGTTCTTCTTGTCCTCGTCGGACTGGAAGGTCAGCTCCTTGATGCGCCTCTCGCACTTCCTCAGGTTCTTCTGGGCGTCGGAGTGGCGACGGGATTCGTCATCCAGCTGGGATTCCAGCTCCTTGACTCGGCCTTCCAGTTTGCTCAGAGCCTTCTTGGTGGCCTTCAGGGCGTTGCCCTCGACTTCCTCCAGGCGGACCTGGAGTTCCTTGACGGTGACTTCCAAGCCCTTGCGCATCTTCTCCTGGTTCTGGGCGTGTTCCTGCTCGGCGCGGAGCTCGTCGGCGAGGCGGGCGGCGTCGACCATGGCCTTCTTGGCCTTCTCCTCGGAGTTCTTGGCCTCGTTCAGCATCTCCTCAAGATCAGCCTGGATGAAAAAGAGAAGATTCATTATGAAATATAATTTTTTTTCGGCCAAACCAATTGGTCCAATAGTTTATCTAGACTATAAATAAATATCTGCTCAGGCGTTCCAGGACACTAAAAAACCTATGATGATTTTCATTTTGTTCACACGAAGGTGATTTTGGAACACTTACATGCAAGGTTTGCATCTCTCCCTCCAGCTTCCTCTTGGACATGGTGAGTGAGCCATTCTGGGCGGTGAGGTTGTTGATCTGGTCGTTAGCATCGGCCAGCTCGGTCTCAGCCTGGCGGCGGCCGCGGTCGGACTGTTCGAGAAGCGTGCGAGCCTCTTCCAGCTCGCCGTTGAGGGCGTTGGCGCGACGCTCGGCGATAGCGCACTGCTCGCGGCACTCGGAGGAGATGCGCTGCTCATCCTCGATGCGGGCCTGCTGGTCCCTCACTTCGCCCTGCAGCTTCTTGATGTGCTTCTGGAGGTCGGAGTTGGCCTTATTGGAGTGGTCAAGTGCGATCTCGAGTTCGTTGATGTCGGATTCCAGTTTCTTCTTCAGCCGGAGAGCCTCGGCTTTGCCCTTGGCCTCCACTTCCAGCGAGGCTTGGAGTGAGTCGAGGGCGCGCTGATGGCACTTGCTGTGGACGAAGAAGAGAAGAGATGCCATTTAATACTATATTACTACTTGATATTACCGTTATAACACTTTCTAAGTCTTTACTGTGACTTTTACTTGGAATTATGTAGCATTTATGAATAATCTGGAAATGAGAAAATTGGTGTCCCTTGCTATCTCTCTCTCTCTCTCTCTCTCTCTCTCTCTCACCATATAGATATACTCAGTTGTATTATTTTGTTAATTTTCAATTTCTTATTTTTCATTTCCGCTTGTACGGTTGCATCTCCATCGCATTGTAGTTTTTGGTAAGATTGCCTTGATTATAAACACTAGTTAATGGATGAAAGATTTTCCCTACAAAAGAACAATTAAATTCCGCAGCACAAGCGACAGCTTTTAGCCTGTCCTTCAGATCTATAGCCTTTGAAGATAGGAAACGTTACAGGAAGCTGAAGAAATGTTACAAAATGATAGACACCAGAAATACTTAATGCATTAATATTCCATGAGAGTTGTGAAGGAGACCAACTATGCGATATATTAATTATAATATATAAATATATATTATATATTATATATATATAAAATATATATATATATATAATATATATATAGTATAAAGTATATATGATATATATATATAGATATATAGAATATATACATAGATATATGATTATACTATAGATATATATATATATATATATATAATCTATATATATCTATATATGATATCTATATAGATATATAATTATATATAATAATTATATATATATATATAATATAGAATATAATATTAATATATAATAGTCTATATATAATCGCATATATATATAAGATATACTATCATACTAATATATGAATATATAATATTATATATAATATATCTATCTATATATGTCTATATCTATATATATATATATATATATATATATATATATATATATAGTATATATATATATATATATAATCATTATTATTATTCTGTAAATAATACCTATTCAAATGGAACAAGCCCACTACAGAGACCATAGACTTGAAATTCAAGCTTTCAATGAATAGTGTCCATTAGGAAGAATTAAGAGGAAGTAAAGAGAAATACGGAAAGAAGGGCTCCCACTTATTAAAAAATTAATTAATAGATAGTTAGATAGATAAAATAAAGTATTAAGATGCAAGGAGATGAGTATGAGGGTAGTAATGCATTGCATTTTCTCTTGAACCTATATATGTATATATAATGAATTTTCCAATAACATACCGTGTATTCTCGAATTCTTCCTCTTTCTCCTGAATACGTCTGTCAATCTCCTGCCTGACCTGGCTCAGCTCAAGCTGGCTTCTCAGGACCTTGTTCTCTTCTTGCTCAAGGGCAGCTTCAGCCTCCTCAAGAGCGGCCTGGAGCTCCTCCTTCTCAATTTCGAGACGCTTGGAGTTCTTCTGGAGCTCGTGCAGTGAGCGTCCACCCTCGCCGATCTGGTCCATGAGATCCTTGATCTCATCGGCGAGGTTCTTGTTCTCGCGGCGAACAGTGTCGAGCTGATCCAAGTTCTCCTCGTAGGCAGCCTTCACTCTGAAGAGCTCAGTGGAGTAGTTGCGGCACTCCTTCTGGGAGGCATCGAGTTCCGCAGCCAAGTCGTCAACCTTCATCTTCCATTCGCCGATGATTCTGTCGAAGTTCTTCTGCTTCTTTTCGGCGGCGTTGGCCAGTGCTTGTGCACGTTCAACTTGGATCTGCATGTCCTCGAGCTCTGTGCTGATGCGCTGCTTGGTCTTCTCCAGGTTCATGTTCTTCACATTAAGAGCTTCGATCTGTGATTCAGCTTCCTCGAGACGAGCGGAAAGTTTCAGTCTGGCAGCCTCGAGCTCTTCAACCCTTGCAATACCCTCTGATTCATACTTGGCCCTCCACATCTGAGCCTCAGCGTTAGACTTGGAAAGCTGGCGCTGAAGGTCAGCCTTGCCTTCAGTTTCTTCTTCCAGTTGTTCACGAAGACCATCAATGTCGTGTTCCAGGTTGCGGAACTTTCCAAGGAGAGTAGCACGTTCCTGGAGAGCAAAAGAGAAAGTCCTCATGTTTCGGTCAACTCGGATTTAATTTTGTAGTTTTTCTGTATTATTTTGACATTGAAAAGAGGCTTTATTTCTGGATACCGAAACAAGAAATGCATTTAACTTACCCTGCATTCATCATCAGCTAATTTCCTGGTATCATCAAGCTGGTTGGAGAGTGACAACTTGATTTTGGAGAGCTGGGCAATCTGGTTCTCAGCTTCTTCCAGTTGGCGGAGAAGATCTGAATTTTCAACAGCCAGTTTCTTCTTGGTGGCATCGAAGTCATTGATGGTGCGGTTGGCTTCATCCAGCTTAGACTGAACTTCGGTCATCTGGTGCTGCTGCTGCTTGATTGTCTTTTCAGCTGCTGCCTACAGTGGGACGAAAATTGCATTTTGTGAGTTTTTGAAATATTCATTGAGCAAGGGGAATGAGATATTTGTAAGAGCTGTTCTTGCAAGATGGAATGAAATGTACTTACCTTGTCCCTGCCCAGGCTATCCATAGCAGCCTTAGCATCATCAGCTTCCCTCTTGGCAGACTCCTTGTCCTTCTCAATCCTGTAAGCGAGAAAAAACAGTGCTTATAACATTAGGAAAACTGTTATTGGGCAAGCAATATGCACAAGCTTCCCTGCTCATCTTCAGCAGTGTAAAAGTGAGAAAGAAAGACATCACTCATTACCTGGCCTTCATTTTGTTGAGATGGTCAATCTGTTCTGACATCTCAGAGACAGCGTCATTGTGCTTCTTCCTGAGACTGGCAAGTGCTGCCTCATGCTGGATGGTGATTTCTTCGAGGTCACGGCGCAGCTTGACAAGTTCAGCTTCGCGCTTCTTGTTCAGCTCAATCTGAGCGGCAGTAGCGCCACCAGCTTCGTCCAGACGCTCGCCGAGTTCTTCCAGCTCGCGACCCAACTGAGTCTTTGACTTGTCAGCCTTAGAACGTGCCTGCCTTTCGTGTTCAATCTCTTCCTCGGCTTCCTCGATGCGAGCCTGCTGTTCCTTGATTTGCCTCTGGAGCTTGGAAACGAGTCCTTGTTCGTCCTCGAGCTTGGATGCCATGGCGCCAATCTCCTTTTCCTTTCGCTGGATGGTTGACTCCAGTTCTTTCTGGTTCCTCTCGAGATCAGCTACGGCCTCCTGGGTCAGTTTGAGGTCACCTTCAATCTTCCTCTTGCCCTTTTCGATCTCGCCGCGCATTTTCTTCTCACGCTCCAAAGAATCCTCGAGCTCGTCGAGTGTCTGTTCAAGTTTAGCCTTGACCTTGTTGAGGTGATTGCATTTGTCCTCGATGCTCTGGATGTCTTCGCTGCTCTTCTGATTGCATTCCTGCAAGTGCTTCTTCTCCTTGTTGATCTTGTTGATAAGTTCATCCTGGTGAGCGATCTCTTCGTTGAGAGTTCTGATCTGGTGATCCTTGGTGGCTTTCTCCTGCTCGACCTTTTGGACAGTAAGTTCGAGATCTTCAATGTCCTTCTTGAGGCTGTTGATTTCCTGATCAGTCTTCCTCTTACCCTGGAAAAGTTGATTGCGGGATTCCTCCTCTTGTGCCAATCTCTCAGTTATTTCCTGCAATGTAAAATCACAAGGGTCCATCACAAAATGTTATGCACGGATATGTAGAGCATATTAAGTAAATTCCATGCTTAGGTTAGAAATGCGAGACTAGATATCATATCACTAACAAGAAATGGGTTTGTACTGCAAATGAGTTCTGCTCACAACAGTAGCCTTAATGTCATTCCCATTTAGAAAAATTTCAATAAAAAATTTGTTTACTCTGTACTTTACTTGATAAAGAAATTTTCCCTATGACTTACATTAAGCTGAGCTTCAAGATCAGCCTTCTGACTTTGGAGCTTGGCTTGCTTGTCCAGGAAATCGCTCATGTTACCCTTGGTGGAATCAAGCATGGACTGGAGGTTATTCTTCTCCTCAGTAATGTTGGCTAAGGCAGTTTCCAGGTCCTTGCGGAGTTTGGTCTCCTTCTCAAGTTCGCCTTCAGCCTTCTGAGCCCTCTCCTCTAAGGCACGCATCTCATCCTCAACACGGGTGACGTTGAGAAGAGGCTTAACCTTCTGCCAGAGGCGGTACCATGGCCAGGTGCGCATTTGCAAGAACTTCCTCAAGTTGCGCTGTACGACAATCAGGGCCACACGTTGCTCTTGGAGCCTAGTGTAAGCCTTGCGACTTGCGTATCCTCGAATCCATGACTGCATCCAAGACAAGATTTTGGCCAGACGGTCGTCACGAATTTCTTCAAGAGCACCGAGGACACCAGCTCGGAAGAAGACCTGCAATGCCAACAGAATTTAATGAAATCTCAAAGAGGAATTTTCATTGGACGTAGAACAAATGGGGGGGGGGGGGAGGAAATGTAACTGGTATGGATCATGACGAGAAGTTTGGTAGAAGGTACTGAAATTATACGAATACTGTCTCAAGAATATACTGGAAAACTGCGTTTCTTTTCTTCGTGCTGTTGGGATGGTCTCAATATGATACAGAAGGGGTATTTGGATGGCAAAGCTTAATCTTTAAGTCACGGTTTTCTAACATGCTGTAACTTACTCCAAGTTATATGTTAACTCATAGTATTAGTTGACTTGTCAGAATTTCTAGATCCTGTACTTCGATGGATAGGAGGGATTTGGATCTACAGATACGAAAGTTGGGAAGATACTTGCTAGTCTTAGAAAGTATTTATGATGACACAATACCTTCCCTGTCCTTGCAATTCGGGGATTAAACTCATGCACTGTGGTGTTTAACTTTCCCCAGCAAATTAATCAACAACATACATGGTGAAAATCATGGAACATGTGGGGGAGGGAAGGGCTTAATTTGTAAATATAGAATATATATGGAAGAACTTGTATCCAGTGCAGCAGTCCTGTAAATTCACCAAGAATACAGAGGTGGGCAAAAATACTAATATACCAGCAGTTGTCTCAAGACATTTGTGATCATCAGTGGAGGTGGGATGACAATGGAAAAAGGTATTGATTAATCAGGGGACATTTACAAAACGGGTTTCAAGTTCTGTTTATCTCACGAGACATCTGTCTGCTAGAGTCAAGTGAAATATTGGAGATAGGAGCTTTGGGAGGAGTCCCAGAGTACTTTTGGGTATCTGCTTAGACCAGGAAGAGATGGATATACTGCATCGTCGTTGCTCAGTGCTGATGAGTGCATGGCTGTGGCCCCAGAGGTTCGAGTCCGAAATGGAAGACTGGGGTACAGGGTAGAGGGTAGAAAAAAGGTGGGTAATTCACTGGTGCTCATGAGGTATCAAGGTCGTCACAGAAAATAAAATCGGTGAATATGACGAGGGAGGACAACAAACATCAAATGTGCAATGAGGAGGGGCGGGAGTGCGTGGAGGGATCGGGGGTTTAAGTATGAAGGTAGTAATGGGTTTGGTCACGATAATCATTCTGCTCTGTCGTAAAGACCTTTGTGTTACCGACGCGGAACTGCTCAGCTTCCAGACCAGCCTTTTCGAGACAAACTGTGGTGGCTTTCTTTGGGTCTTCGATCTCCTCCATCTCCTTGGGGGCCAGGATCTTGTAGCTATGGAAGGAGGATGAGGGGACAGTTCAAGAAATGAATATTTCACATACAAATTGTCAAAGGGATCAGCAATATCTCTCCATAAAAAGGACAATAGTGGTCTTTCCGTCTGTTCGCCTTGCCTCTTGCAGGGATGATTGATGATGACTGATTATTGTATAATTCAACCTAACTCTCGATGCTAGAGGTTTTTGTTGATTCTGATGAATTTTTAGAAATATATTGCATCCGTCTATGTAAATAGTAAAATATGTTCTGCTTCTGTTAAGTGATCTAGATATATTTTTCTCTCTTGAAAAGAAGTGTAGTGAAAACACAAACATTTGATATTTCGCGATGACTGAGCTAGAACTGCATTAAACAAAAACCATCACGTATCTTAAATATCGTCACCGAAGACATCTTCAACCGTACTTTCCCAAAGCATGCAACGAAAATTCTTATATCAAAAACTGCCATGTTGAAAATGGATTACCGTTTGGCCTTATAAGAATAGGTCAATATGCAATACTTTATAAAATCCTCATATACATATGATGGAGAGAAAACTAAAGCCGCTAAGACTCCAAGGTGAACTTAATTAATGTTCTCTCCTGGATGAGACTCACCGGTGCTTGAAATCAGGATATGGCAGCCTGTTAGGGAATCCCTTACGGCAGATACGAATACCTTCAAGCACACCGTTACAAGTCAGCTGATGCATGATCAGTGGGGCGTCGATGACACCTGAAACAAACGGAAAGAAGAGGACGGGTGAGAAGAATTCGGTGAAAGTGAGAATTGATGGAACTCGGCTGAGCAAAAGATGAGAGTGGGGGTTTAAAAGCTAATGGGAACGTGACTTTGTACCTGTTATGCCAGTACTTGTCATGTTTGGAATCAAGCCATGATTATTGTGAATGAAATTCGGTTAATGTTTCAAGTTACTATTACATATCACTTTTCAAAATTTTAATTAATCAGCAAAAAAAAAAAAACACAGTTTATTACCAGGAGATTTAGTTTCGTTTGGCACAATGCAACGGATGAAGTGAGGCTGGGTTGCATTCAAGGTGGCCATCAGCTTGTTGAGCTGTTCCTGTAGAAGATATAAGTGAGATTTTATTACATAGCTGTTATGGACTAGAAGTATCTCGGAAGAAAATGAGGTAGCTACGTGTGAAATGTGACGGGTAATTTCCTTAGAGTTATATATTCTTTACGTATCTTGACAGTCTATACTACTACAACAGTGTTCTCAAGAAGTGACTTTCTATAAAAGTTACGGAACTTGCAGAATATTCGGGTATTCTTGTCTATCAATTTCAAATTGCATTGATGATAATAAACTCGGAAGAACCAAAGTGAAATGTTCGCTGAGTAGAAAGGTTTATTCTTCTGTTATTTATTCTAAATCCTGCAAAAACTTAAGTATATAATGAGTAGTGGTATTTACCCTGTAAGCGGATGATACAGTCTTGAAGCCGCCACCCTTCTTACCACGAGCATCTGAAATAAAAAAAAATATTTTTATTTGCGATTTTAATGTTTGTCGTGATTTTCGCAAGTGAATCACCTTTGTCGGCTGTGATTCAGTAGCATTTTTACCAGGAATGATATATATACCTAAAGTCCGTTCGTTTTGAAGCTTTGAACTTTTAGTCTAGTCAGCAAGCACATTAAGACTGAAAGCAATATCGATGTCTTACTGTCAGAATTCTGAGTCTTGCTTTATTTTTTAAAGAACTGAGAACTATGAACACCACGACCATTTGCAGACTTACCCTTGCCACCGCCAGCATCACCGGACTGGCCGGGATGGTCAGAGAAGATCTCGACAAGCAGGGCGTTGCCACCCTTCTTGAACTGATCGATCACCGTGTCGTTCAGGGGATCCTTGTTCTTCTCGAGCCAGCCAGACAGGTTGTAAGTGACGGTACCAGCGTAGTGGACGATGGCGAAGTGACCCTCAACCTGACCGGGCTTTGGTGGCTTGGGCTTGATGAAGACGGCGGATTTGCCCAGGTGGTTGACGTTCAACTTCTCCTGGAAGGTCTTGTCGGTAGCCTTGGGGAACATAGACTCTTCCTCAAGGATGGCGAGGAGACCCAGTTTCTAAGTGAGGAAAGAAGAGGGCCTTTAGTTATAAAGTGGAATTACCAGGGGCTTTAAGATTCTTGGCCGCTTTCCATACAGTTTCCTTTAATAGATATTGAAATATACACCAAATCTTCTCGGAATATTGAGGAAAATACTCGAGCAAAGGTGTTATATTGGTTAATCCCGTTTCTAATGCTGGTTACCTTTTCAAAGAGCTCAATGCAGGCCTGGAGATCCATACCGAAGTCTACAAAGGTCCAGTCGATACCTTCCTTCTTGTATTCCTCCTGTTCCAGTACGAACATGTGATGGTTGAAGAACTGCTGCAGTTTCTCATTACAGAAGTTGATGCAAATCTGCTCGAAGCCGTTGTACTGTCGAAAAACATGACAAATAATTTTAGTTAGTTGCTTTCGTTTAGATACTAAAACACCATTTTGCATAATTTCTCAAGTCCTCTTCATTATTCAGCAGGCGAACTTAATCCTACGGCTCAGACAAAGCGCTTTTAGACAACTAAGGGCCTTTTATTTGAAACCTGAAAAAAGCTAAGTCACAGATTCGTAAAATCCGCGAACTTACGTCGAAGATCTCAAAACCGGCAATATCGAGTACACCGATGAACATGGCACGCTTCTGGCCAGTCTCAAGGGTGACGTTGCACTTCTTGACCAACCACTTGAAGATACGATCATAGAGACCCTTTGACAAGGCGCCCACGGAGTAAGAGCACTGCTCGACGTTCATACCCTTAGCGACGAACTCAGCACCGACCTTGATCTTGGGCTTGCACAAGTTCTTGTACAGTTCCTCTCCGTCAACACCCAGAAGCTTACCGATAATCTCACCAGCCTGTTTGCGTTAGTAAAGAGAAAGTCGCTGTCAGCGGTTGCAAGAGATAAAAGCATAGTGTGTATTGCATTAAGATTTACTGAGGTCATTCATTCTTCCCGGACTTTGAAGTGATATCCATACTCCAGCATTTACAGGAAAATAAAAATCAGATTTCTCAGTTCAAGTTACTGCGAGTAATTTAGTCTTGCAACGCTGGCAGACTTTTACCCGTGTTTACTGATGTGCGTTGCATTGGCTGTGATATTAAATAGTACATACAAGATGGAAATGAACATCTTTAGAACATTTCTGTCAAACGTAAGCTACGGTTTATCATTTGGATCCTCGAGAAACTGAATTTTACTTACAGCAGTACCGTCGGGTTCGGCCTGTTCCTCTCGACCCCTCTGCTTGAACTTGCAGTTACTGAAGTGCATGACAGTAGCTGTGATTTTGTATACGTCCTCCTTCTCTTGTTTGCTGAAATTCAGCACGTCAAAAGCATCCTGGGAAGAGAAAGCGAAACTTGCTTTTTAAAAAAATGATGACGATGACTCGCTGAAACGGTATTTGAAGAAGGATCATGACTGACAAAATTATATGCATGATTAACCGTGATCTTTATAGAATAAATGGTATATGAATCGTCACATATTCTATATTACTGGTAGGGTATTTGTATAATTCCATTAGACATTATTTATTAATAATTTGTGGTGAACATTAGGCTGGCGAATGAATATACAAATAGTAATTTCGTCGAATTAATCGTTAACTTTTCTGTGATCACAAGGATGTGATTGGGAGAAAAGAGAAGTTTTGATACTTGTTTCTTGTCGTGTGGTGAGTTTTGTGTGGTTCTTGGAGTTAGTGTGTACCAGTGATCGCATGTCAAGCTACTGCTGTAAGAGAGAGAAGGGGAAAACATTTTAAACAGGTCTCGAAGCGAGACAAAATCAGTTCTTAGTACAATGGAATCATCTCTGAAGAGCAACAGGTTTTCAGGCAAGAAGAAAAAGGGGGGGAGGGGGGAGGGGTTGGGGAAACACTCAGTTAAAGGGGGTCACTCCGAACCGAAATGCACTTGGTAGGGGTTGCAACAAACTACGGTTGACGGGGAATGGGGAGAGTCTAGTTCAGGGCTAAAAGTACAGGGCTGGTCTAAACCTTACTGAAGAGCTGGAAGAAACGTCAAACTGTAAAGCTCTTCCTCCAACTTCAGCTGCGATGACCCTGGAAGTTGTAAGTTGGAATTTTAGGGATTCTGATCCATGGATGAAAATGAGGGACTTCCAGATTGTTCCCATAGGAAAGAATGAGTCTCCAGTGTTTACCAATGTGTGGCAAACCGGTACTGGACTCAGTACCTTTTACTGAAGCGCTAATTTTGGTGAAAAATTTTATGCATCAACTATGATGTGTTACCCATTTATATATTTCAAGCCCTCCAAACTTGTTGCAGCAAACAAAGTAATTTACTAAAAATGACACCAGTTTCCCCTTCTACAAGGCATCAGCGTCACTTGGGTTAAACAGTGGGTGAGAAAAGGTTCATGATATTTCTAAATTTAGTCCTTGACTGTGACCGATACTTACGTCACAGAACTGCATGTCCTCGGCGTCGTCGATGGAGGGGACAGTGACCTTGCCCTGAGATACATAGTGGTAGTCGTAGATATCGTTGCTCAAGAAGCACGTTGCTGCCGATGGAGGGTAAAAAATAGTGAATAATGAAATGAGGCAACTGTAAGCTTTGTTCATCATCATTGGGAGTGAAAGAAGGGGAAAGTAGGGTGTTATAACACTTCACCAATGCGAATGTTTGAAAGATTTTGTAACAGAAGCAGGGAGGGAGTGCCTCACCTGCGTTTCTTTATCACTCTTATACTCACGCTTGATGGAGGCGATCTGCCCTGACATCATCTCGTAGAAGATGTGGTAGGACCTCTCCAGGGACTGCTGGGAGATGACACGGGCCTTCTCCAGCAGGTAGACCTCAATGTCACCTCCAGACAGCTTGCCGTTGGGAGCGAAGTGGATACGGATGAACTTACCCTGTTGAAGCAATGGAATAATAACTTTAGAAATGACAGGAGATACTTTTTTTTATTCAACTTTAATCAAACCTTGAAAGTTTTTTAATTCTCATTAACTGGAGTTAGAAAATTAAAGGTCCTGTGCTTCCTGTTCTATTTTGAGTCTAAGACTAAAGTCATTTAAAAGTCATAGTTCTGTAGTCTTTGCAATTCTGTGCTATTTGAATATAGGTCTTCACAATAACTAAGTTGGTTAACAGATTAATGTATAACTTCTTTTTCCAAAGTCACTATTTTACTTTATATTCGTCTGAACCTTTGTTGTTTGGGTAGTCATGGTTTTCCTTTATCGAATCTAAGATAAAAAAAAAAAAACAGAGTTTTTCTGGTGATCTTCAACTTACGAATCGGGAGGAGTTGTCATTCCTGACAGTCTTGGCGTTACCGAAGGCCTCCAAGACAGGGTTGGTCTGGATAATCTGATCCTCCAAGTTCTGTTGGAAGAGACGTTTGTGGATGAGTTTTGCAAGATGGCTGCCGGAAGGAAAACTTAAAAACTATATTGTTGTACTTTTCACGAGGTCCTTAGAGCATTAACAAATTTCTTAACCTATTCCGCGACGCTTTTTATTAGCTGACGAAATTCAAGTTTATTCCACCCTATGTGCCTGACCTATATCACATGCTGTCATGAAACGCGTGTGTGGTTTGCTCTCTTGGGACAAAAAGAAAAAGCAAGCGAAATTCTTACCGGTTTGGAAGTATCTTCCTTGGCCTTGCTGCTGGCACCGACGTTGGCGAAGTATGACAGTACCTTCTTGGTGTTCTCGGTCTTACCGGCGCCAGACTCACCACTGGTTTTGGGAGGGGAAAAAAAGTAGTTTTCGATAAGTTTTCTTCAAACTGTTAGGCTTCCGTGAATAGAATGGGAGTTCATTTTAAAAGCTCGTTCATATCTGGTTAGTTTTTCAATGAGCTGACTTGAAGTCAACGCTGACATAATTTAAGTGAATAAGAGGTCTGGTATGGACTTCTGGCCTCACAAACCAACCGAGATGAACTGGCTTACTAAACTTAGGTGAAAAAACTAATAATTTGTATTGCCTGATTTTTTTTTATAATAGCTTTTGGTAGAAAACTGCAGTGATACAACAATAGTGCAATATTTTACATTTTTATTCTTAATTAGCAAAACAATATCACCAACTATGTTGAAAAGCCCAAAGAATGAAATCGGTACTAACAAAACGAAGTGTATACTTACGTAATCAACATGGACTGGTTCTGACCACCTGGAAGTATAATTGGTATGTTTTATAATAAAGAACCAAAGTACGCAGATTCAAATATATAGGGAAATTACATTTTTTCCTGTGTTAAACTCAGAAATTTCACACAGTGAAAAGTGATACAATGCTGAATCACTCAAAGCAAAAGCTTCCTCACCCTGCAACATGTCCATGTAGGCGCCGTCAGAGATGGCGAAGATGTGGGGAGGAACTTCATTGCGCCTCTTGCCCTGGTAGATCTTGACGACGCGGTTGGTGTAGATGGGGTAACGCTTGTAAGGGTTGACGGCGATACAGAAGAGGCCGGAGTAGGTGTAGATGAGCTTGTTGACGTAGCGAGACTTCAAGTTGTACAGGACGGAAGCATCGTTCAGGTAGGTCAAGTTGGACATGTCCTCGCACTTCTCGAACTTGGGTGGGTTCACCTGGGCCACCTGTTCCTTCTTGTAGGCCTTCGTCTCTCCGCCAGCCAGGACATTGATGAGGTCGCCCTTCGTGCCCTGGATTTCACCCTCGAGGAAGCCCTCCTTCTCGTGGGGGACCCAGCAAGCCTTCTTGGCGTCGTAAGGCTTGGTCTGATCCTGACGTTTCATCTCCAAGGAGACGAACAGGTACTCGCTGGGATCAGGGTCGGGACCTGTGCTCTTCTTGACGTGGCCAGGCATGGTTGGTGGTGGTGGTAGTTCACTTACGGGGCGAAAATAAGGTGTTTAGCAGCTCGATGAACTCACAAACACGAATGGTACAACCTGCAGGGAGGAAGAAGGCCTCAATGAAATGACTAGAATGTTGCTTATAATAATATGGTGCTTATAATATTTGCAGAACCTTCGTAAGTATGGGATATTTACTTAGTTGGTTGGTACTGATGTTAATTGATTCTTGAACGGCACAGAATTTTATAAAATACAACTGCATGATAGATTATTCCATTCAGAATGTCAAGATGAAAGCAAGATGATAAATCCACCTTTAAGACCCATCACAGAAAGGAACGCTGTTTGGGGGACCATGAATTCGTAGGAGAGAAATTTCACTGTTACACTTTACTCAGCAGACCTAATTACTCAGCATTCACGTTATTCTGAATTTTGATGTTTTGCTAGTCAAAGGAAATCTCGAAGCAATTTCTCTATATCTAATCTCACTTTTATGGTTACTTACATCTATATAAACATATATACATATATATGTATAAATATGTATATATGGTAAAAATGTTCTGTTACAACAGAATTCCATCTAATAAAAGGAGCCCATAAACACGCCAAAATATAGAGGGAAAATACTATATTTCAGAGACTGCTGTCTCCCTCTTCAGGAAGATGAATCTACCGAAGAGGGAGACAGCAGTCTCTGAAATATAGTATTTTCTCTCTATATTTTGGCGTTTTTGTGGGCTCCTTTTATTAGATATGTATATGTATATATGCAACACACCGGAAGAAATTATCGCGTTGCCATAGATAATTTTTTGTAAAGTCCAAATGTTCAGATTCGTTCCAGAATAAATGATGTATAATGGGTCTTATTTTAACGATAAAGTTGTTCACAATACTCTAGTTCTTCTATAGACTTCATTTGACTTTAATTGATGTAGAAGCTCGCGTCTGTACTTTGAAAAAATACAAGAGTTTGGGTCAAGGGGGACATTAGGTACAGACCTAAGCTAGGAAGCGTGATGTTTAGTTTGTTTTAACCCTGAATTTACAAAGCGAATTAAAGTTTGATTTTTTTCTCAATTTTGCTTGGTTGCAGTTTTATAGCAATGCCATTTAGCTTTTTAGCGAAGACACACTTTCAGTGGAGGAACTTTATAATTTTAAGGATTTCGGAATGTCACAAGAACTAAAGTACTGATGTGAAATTTTTGAATTTCGATGGTTAAAAAGTATATCTTAGCTTAACCAGACCACTGATCTTATTAACAGCTCTCCTATAAAGGGCTGAAGGCCCGAAGGATTAGATTTTTATTTACGTGACTAGGGACCAATTGGTTATACTGAGCAACGGGACCTACAGCTTATTGTGGGATCCGAACCACATTATATCGAGAAATGAATTTCTAATTGCCAGAAATAATTTCCTCTGGTTCCTCATTGGCAGCAGCAGGGAGCGAACTCGGGCTACCAGATTGGTAGGCGAATGCCCAACCCCCACGTCCAATGAAGAACTAAAGAATTTTGAGAGCTCGAAACGGTGAGGAACTGGAAGAATCCTTGAAAATGCAGCATGAACGGTAAGAACTTTCAAAATAACCACGTTCGCGGTAAATATCCGTGTCACATTGTGCGCTCATCAGTATTAACAAGTAATAAGATATTGAAAAAAAGGGGAAATCGATCTTTTTAAAAGGAAGTCGTCAATGGGACATTTTCCAACTCATGAGAAATTTACGAAGTTCAGGAGATACAAGAAAACGCGTACAAATTCCTCGCAAACTGAAGTCCATCGATTTCAAGTATCGAGTGTGGTATAGCAAACTGCAGAGCTTTTCTATTTCATGATTCGACTGACCCTAACAGAAACTCAGCGGCTGAATTTGAGAATGAAATCGATCAAATTCCACTTAAGTGTCCGGCCCCCATCGCAATCCTGAGCACCATTCACGAGTCGGTCAGCTCCTGGTTCCTCTACGTGTATCTCAGACGATCCCCAACAACCAGAGGCACCTCAGAAACTTTTATTATAAGATCACTGGACTCGGATATGCACAGCACTACGAGAAAACACTACAACGAGACTTCTTGAGGAGACTTCTGGAGCAGAAGAACGAGAATACTCAAGTCGAAACGTACTGATGATAGTAATTCCCCGAGTGAGCACCGCCTGGACCCCAGCCCTCGTCAGCGACAACAGCCGAAGCCTTCAACGAGGTCTTCTTATACCCTCGTCCTTTAGGGTTGGGGGGGAAGAAAAGGGGCGTGGGTGTGTGGGTGGAAATATGGCGAGTAGGCGTTGATGACGAGGCACAATAGAGGTGGAACTGAATCCCTAAGAGGCACTATAAATAACACCTTTCGCCCAGCCCCGATTTTCCTCCCGTTTGTGGGGTGGGAGGATCGCCAAAAAGAAAAGACGAAGACGAAGAAACAGAAGAAGAAGAAGCAAACCAAACCCGGCCGTCTTCGAGGAAAATAACATTTAAGCCCTCAGCTTTAATAAAACTTCATGTGGGGGCACTCCTTCCCCCTCCCCTTCAGAAAATAAGTCAAATATTTATCCTTTTAAAACGTTCTGTTGACTCTGAGCAAAGAATTCCCAAAAACTCACTTCAAATGGCGAAGAAAAGTAAGACTTAGAGATTATGGGGAATGTTTTAATTGTATTGCCAAGAAAGGGGGTCTTGTTTTTTGTCCTTTTATTTTTGGTGTGAAGGTTGGAAGGCTACAACAGCTGTCTCCCCGCTCTGTGTAACGAGTAATCATATTGCTGCTTACAAGAAAAGGGCAGTCCCATTGGAGGATATTCACTCCTCTGCCATGGCCCGGCTCCGTGGATGAAAATTCTCTTTCCGTCTCTCGACTTTTCCCTTTTGTTGCAATGTTGCCTCAGGGAGGATTATCCGAGGCGTTTCTAGATGTGGCATTAATCTGTGATTTAGATTTGGTATTGTTTCTCGTCGTTATGGACGATTTAAGGTGTAGTATTGCTTCTAGTTACGGTTTTCAATCCGCCCTGCCCTCTCTATTACGTCTGCGCTTATTGTGCCTATGTCTGGTTCCCATGTTTATCGCAATTTTTTTTTTTTTTTTTTTTTTTTTTTACAAGAAATAAAATTTTTAGCAACTTATTTATTCCGAGTATATCACGAATTTGTTAACATTTTCGACATGTTCCATGACCTTATTCGGATTGAAGCGTGAGCTTTATTACCCCGCTTATTCGTACGTAACTTCTCCACCAACTTATTCATTCCCAATAAAGATTGTAATCCTAAATCAGTCATAATCTTATCTACAATTTCCAATTACACAGTAATTTTATTAACTTTTACATGTATTAATATATAGATAGATATTAATATCTTATACTATAATATATATATAATATTATATATCTATATTATTAAATATATATATATATTTCATACACTAACTTAATCCATACAAATCTATCACCGATATCTGATTTTTCCAGAAAATGCTTCTCAAAGATTTGTGTTGAAAACGAACTGGGAACTTTGCTACGACCATGTCCGAGATGCGTTTGATTCGTCATCAGTTACTACCTAACCATAGCCTAACCTAACCTAACCTTACTCCTCGATCTGTCCAGTCTTTTGGTCATTCAAGTACTCATAAGGAAAGGTATTTATTCTCGGCACACTGTCTTTAAAATTTGAGAAAGGATTATATGTTTATTAACATTTTAAATGGGTTTCTCTGTCATATAAAATTTGGGTGTGGTTACCTGACCAATAACCTATTAGACGGGTTTATCTATATATTAAGAAGACCGGTTTATCTGTATATTAATATTTTAGACGGGTTTTATCTGTCTATGAAGGTTTCAGGTGGGTTTATCTGCCTATTAAGAAGACATCTACTGAAACATATTTAAAATACTGCTACCCTTAAAAAATTCTCATTGCATTTTAATCATTTAATTACATTTCTATCTACTTATGCATTAACCTGTTAATTTATTTATTTGTTTTTGATTATTGAATCTCATCTTTTTGTATTTACTTTTTTTTTTATTTCATATCATCCTCTTTTGTATTATTCAAATGGACGCCAATTTTATAGGGAGCCTGAATTTCTAAGGCAGTGGTCCTTGTGAGCTTCATCCATATGGATAGGGTTCATTCTGAATAATAATAATAATAATAATAATAATAATAATAATAATAATAATAATAATAATAATAATAATAATAATGATAAATAGATAAATAACTGCTGTATAGTAGGTGTTATCTTGTTGTTTCTAAACCAAACAACGTGGAACTTAAATCGTCAATGAGGATTAATTGTTGTCACAGTTTTACCAATAGAGTACACTTCTAGAATACAGTAAGTCCGCGATCTATCACTTTCCAGTCGTCCTGATTCCTGGCTGAGGATCTATGCATATGGAGGGACTCTTATTCCATCTCCACGAATCTGAATACGGATTCATTTCAGAATCTTATGTTTTCAGATCACAAGCACATTCTTCTAGTCGACAGATAAACCCTGTTAAAATGCTCATAGTTAGACGATAGATAAAACCGTCTAAAATCTTAATAGACAGAGAATACGTTAATAGAGAGACGTGTTTAATATGTTAGACAGATAAACCCTTTAAAAATTGTAGTAAACAGATAAACCTTTTTAACATTATTTTGATAGACAGATATACCCGTCTAAAATCTTCTTATAGACAGATAACCACGGCTAAAATCTTCTTAATTGATAGATAAACCAGTCTAAAATCTTTGTAGACAGTTAAACCCTTTCAAAATTCTAATAAACAGATAACCCCTTTTAAAATTAGCTCAATAGACAGATAAAACCGGCTAAATCTTCTTAATAGAAAGATACACCATTTTAAAATCTTAATAGACAGTTGAAACCTTTTTAAAATATTCTTAATAGACAGCTAAACGTTTTTAAAATATTTTTAATAGACAGATGAACCCTTTTGAAATCTTCATAGACAGATAAACCCTTTTAAAATTAGCTCGATAGACAGTTAAAACCTTTTAAAATCTTAAGAGACAGCTAAACCTTTTGAAAATATTCTTAATAGACAGTTGTACCCTTTTCAAATTTTCTTAATAGACATAAAATCAGCTTATTAGACAGTTGAAACCTTTTAAAATCAACTTAATAGACAGTTAAAACCGTTTAAAATCTTAACAGACAGCTAAACCCTTTTAAAATCATCTTCATAGACAGAAAGTCCTCTAGAATCATTTCATAACTGGTAAACAAACGGAGCAGATAGCGAGGTTGTTGGTGGAATGGTGGATATAGCAAATTTAGTGAGGCAGAATACGCAGGGAATTTCTGAAGGTAATTCTATTATTTATTTTAGATTCATCTATAGAACTTAATCCCTTCATTTCTAATACTGATTTTCAGGCCTGGCAATCTTTTGGGTACCTCAGATAATCAAGATGGGTAGAGATGTCTCGAATATTAGTGTAAATAGTCCAGGTAAAGGTACAAATCTTTTTACATTTATTTTATTATTATTATTATTATTATTATTATTATTTTATTATATTATTATTATTATTATTATTATTATTATCATTCATTATCTTATTCATTACATTATCTTATCATTACATTATCATTATCATTATCATTATCATTATCATTATCATTTTATTATTATTATTATTATTATTATTGGAGAAACAAATCCACAGTTATGTAAATGTACATATATTTAAGTTTAAAACAGAAAAGATAGCTTTCGGGAATCTGTACGGTTCCCCTTATCAATCTCAGATTGATAAGGGGAACCGTACAGATTCCCGAAAGCTATCTCTTTTCTGTTTTAAACTTAAATATATGTACATTTACATAACTGTGGATTTGTTTCTCCATTTGAAGACTCGTGCTACTATGAGGAATTTTTAATTATTATTATTATTATTATTATTATTATTATTATTATTATTATTATTATTATTATTATTATTATTATTATTATACGGAGGATGGAACTTATTCATATGGAAGAAGACCACCAAAAGGGCCCATGACTTGAAATTCAATCTTCCAAAGAATACGGTGTTCATTAGGAAGAAGTAAGAGGAGGTAAAGATCCCACTTATTAAAAAAGGAAAAATAAATGGATAAAAAGATGAAAGAAATTAAAATACAAAAAGGATAGTATTACGGTAGTAATGCACTGTATCTTCACTTGAACTTCCGAAGAGGGTACAAATCCTCTCTGTATCTTGGAGTGCTTTAAACGATTCAGGAGGAATTTCTGGCATTCCTGCATAGTAACCCGAGATGCAGATATAATGTTTTTTTTTTATTTATTTATTTTTTTACTTAGAAATTTGTCAAGTCTTGTATGCCTAGGAGAGGAGACACAGAGTCGGTCGTTTTCAGTCTCCACAAAAATGCAAGAAAAAGAGAAAGAACACACGTAACAGAATCCACCTTCCCACCCCCAACAATCTCTCTCTCTCTCTCTCTCTCTCTCTCTCTCTCTCTCTCTCTCTCTCTCTCTCTCTCTCTGTCTTCGTCGCCCACTCCTCCTCCCTTTGCCTTATAAGCATCTAATGAGAGGAGGCA
Source organism: Macrobrachium nipponense (assembly GCF_015104395.2). Classification (NCBI taxonomy): domain Eukaryota; kingdom Metazoa; phylum Arthropoda; class Malacostraca; order Decapoda; family Palaemonidae; genus Macrobrachium; species Macrobrachium nipponense. The sequence goes on along the minus strand of NC_087210.1, from coordinate 89,736,478 downwards.
ATGAGAGTAAACGGCACCTACAGATCTCACTTTCACCCCTCTTGCCTCACTACCCCAACTTCTTCTTCTTCTTCTTCTCCTTCTTCTTCTTCTTCTTCCTTTGGCCCCTCTGAAGACTTTAACTTCCCCCTCCTCCCCTCCCGCCCACCCTGAAACAGTGGCGTCTACACGGAGGATAATTTGGTCTTCACTTTTATGATTTCATATTTCACCTCTGTATTATTATTATTATTCAGAAAATGAAGCCTATTCATGTGGACAATCCCACCACAGGGGCCATTAACTTGAAATTCAAGTTTCCAAAGAATATTATGGAGTTCATTAGGAAGATGTAAGAGGAAGCAAAGGGGTATACAGAAAGAAGAAATCCCACTTATTAAAAAATTAATTAATAAATAAATAGCTAGAAAGGTACCAAAATGCAAGGAGATTACTATTAGAGTAGTAATGCATTGCATTTTCGCTTTAACCTCTAAAGTTCTACAGTCCAACGGTGCGTGAAATATTGAGAAGAATATTCTTAGTCTCTGAAATATAAGAGGGTTCTTTAAATGGGCTTCGTGTGACATCTAAGGTGCGAGTAGAACTGGAGGTGAATCGCGAAATTAAAAGCTCCTAAATATCCATAAAATTAATTCAAAATTACCTCCAAAATAAATGAATGCTGGGATTGCGTGTCGTATCCAATCCGTCTTTAGTTCGTCTCAAAAGGTATTTTTTCTTATAACAATTATATGGGTGTTTTCATGTTCCTTTGCTTTATTTTTTTCCCACTGGTATATAATATATGGAAGTCTCAGAGTTTGTTAAATGTAAATAAAATGGTTGCTAATGACTCTTATTTAGATTATCTACTGTGTATTTATATTACATATTCATATATAGATATAGATATATATATATATATATATATATATATATATATATATATATATATATATATATATATATATAAATCATGCAAGGATGGTTGTACTAGGATATTTAGATACGAAAAAGTAGGTGGCTAAGAAAAAGAAGGTATTATGGGCAGTGTAATGGAAATTTTTTGGAAAAAGGCTGCCCGTAATACTATACAGTTCATGAAGATGCCCGACTCTACAGTAGGTTTTGGAAGAACTGATGATGATAATACTTTAAAAATCAATATACATTTACATATATTCATATATATATATATATATATATATATATATATATATATAATATATATATATACGTATTTTTATACGTATATTTTATATATATATATATATACATCTATATATATATATATATATATATATAATATATAAATTCTAATGTATTATATAAATATATGTATTATATATATATACGTATAAATATATATATATTATATATATATATATATATATATATATATATATATATATATATATAATATCTTCTTTTTCTTAACCACCTACTTTTTTGCATTTAAATATCCTAGCACAACCATCCTTGCATGATTTCCAGACCCTACATAGCAAACAAGTTTAAAATCCAAAAAATGAATTGCTCCTTCACTCTCATTTTCCAATCTAGATCGATGCACTATCACTAATCTCACCTGTTTCACCTGGCATGATTATTCTTACTCATACAGTACATGAAGTGATACCTTGTTGCTCCATCACCCTTCACCAGTCTTCCTGGTGCCACAGGCATTGTACCTTGCAGCTACCCAGAGAGAGAATCACACTATGTCCCTCCCATTCTTCAACGCATGCACTTTGCACTTGTCTCAGTCACTACCTAGACATCCAGTTTCCTCACCTTTTATTATTATTATTATTATTAGTATTATTATTTGCTGCAAGAAGACCTTCATGAATACAGTTTTTTTTTTTAAATAGTGGCAATTTCAGCCGCGTTTATTTTGTATAGAAGTTCTTCTATTCTTCTTATTACTGACTTTTCCTCTGTACTCCAAGTGGCTATTAAAATGCCATGACACGAATCCCCCATTTGGCGTTTTAATAGCCAGTTTGAGTACAGGAGAAAAGTCAGTAATGAGAAGACTAAAGAAACTTCTATACAAAATAAACGCGACTGAAATAGCCATTATTTTCAATAAAACCTGTATTATTATTATTATTATTATTATTATTATTATTATTATTATTATTATTATTATTATTATTATTATTATTATTATTATTATTCAGAAGATTAACCTTATTCATATGGAACAAGCCCACCTAAGGGGACCATTGACTTGAAGTTCAAGCTTCCAAAGATTCATTTGAAAGAAGTAACAGAAGGTGACAGGAAATACAGAGAAAGGAAATGTCACTTATCAGGGAAAAAAATAAATCAACAAACGAATAAATAAATAGGTAAAAATGTAATTAAATGATAAGATACCAAGAGAATTGGTTTAGGGTATAATCGTGCATCTCGTCTTCGCTTGAACCTTTGAGGTTCTGTTGCACCATAACCTCATGAGACTGTTCCACAGTCCAACGGTGAACGGTGCGAGCAGTAAAAGACCTCTGGAACTGAGAAGTTCGACAGAGGGATATATATTGCATATTGGTGCTGCTGTTCCTTTATAATATATATATATATATATATATATATATATATATATATATATATATATATGCATCGAGCTACAAATGTCCTTTAATATCTAATTCACTCTACCTCGGAATTAATATATTTTCATATATGCTTAACCGAAGGGGAATTTTTTTTAGGCGATAAGAGAATTGTCGGCTCCCGGGCGCGAACCCTCGAAACCAAACAAATCCAGGACGACAGTGAAGCTTTAACCCACCCCACCACCGCTAGAGGCTAAAAGTTTATGCCACCTCTCACCTCCAAATACCTGTCGCGCTCAGGTATTCTTTGTTTGGAGACAGCATCAACCCACCTGAGCGCGACAGGTATTTGAAGGTGAGAGGCGGCATAAACTTTTTAGTCTCTAGCGGTGGTGGGGTGGGTTAAAGCTTCACTGTCGTCCTGGATTTGTTTGGTTTCGAGGGTTTTGCGCCCGGGAGCCGACAATTCTCTTATCGTCTAAAAAAAAAAAAAATCCCCCTTTGGTTAAGTATATATGAAAATATATTAATTCTGAGGTAGAGCAAATAAAGGACATTTGTAGCTCGATGTATGTATATGAATCACGGTAATGTGATATGACATATATATATATATATATATATATATATATATATATATATATATATATATATATATATATATATATATATATTCGTTGTTTGGAGACAGCATCAACCCACCTGATCGCGACCGACAGGTATTTGGAGGTGAGAGGCGGCATAAACTTTTAGCCTCTAGCGGTGGTGGGGTGGATTAAAGCTTCACTGTTGTCCTGGATTTGTTTGGTTTCGAGGGTTTGCACCCGGGAGCCGACAATTCTCTTATCGCCTAAAAAAAATTCCCCTTCGGTTAAGCACATATGAAAATATATTAATTCCGAGGTAGAACGAATTAGATATTAAAGGACATTTGTAGCTCGATGTATGTATATGAATCACGGTAATGTGATATGACTCATATTTATACATATATATATATATATATATGTATATATATATATATATATAATATATATATATATATATATATATATAAGGGTGGAAGTTAGTCCACCGAAATATAGTCCATGAGGTTTTAAACCAGAGTTGTTTTAATGGGCCTTTTATTACTGGATATATATATATATATATATTATATATATAGAGAAGATAATATAGAATATCTATATATATATGAAAAAATTTTTTTTTATTTATATTATATTATATATATATAGATTATATCTAGATATATATATATTATATATATATATTATAGATATTATTATTTATATATATATATATATACTTATATATATATAGATATATTTATATATATATATATAGATATATTTATCTATATATATATATATATATATATATATATATATATATATATATATATATATAGATATATATATATATTATATATATGTTATATATATATAGATATATATATATATATATATAGATATAATCTTAAGATATAGATATATAATATATATATATATATATATATCTATATATATCCGTATGTATATATACATACTATGTATATATATATTGTGTGTATGATAATATTAACAACAAAAGCCTTGAAAATAATCATTGTCATTAAACTGCATTAATATTAACACCTGACTGTATTCCTTAATAAATCAAATTGTGTTACAACTCGTCCAAAAAAATAAAATAAAATAAAATAAAAACTCCTTACTTTCATCTTTATTTGTACTTGTTCAGTGTCAGCAGCCTAATAAGTTACCTACCGTCCGTAGCATCCAAACTGAATTCTGGCTTTACGTGTAAAAATAAGAGAGAAAACACGCCGAGATAAAACTTTTTTTCTGTCTTTTAAGTTGGTATATCCTTTTTATAGCTAAATAAGAATAAAACCTTATTTCATGAATGTTTTGGTGAAAGGTAAAAGTGCTGTTTTTGTATAGAGTTAATTCTTTTCGAGAAAAGTGATGCTTTTCTTTTTTCATCGAAACAATTTGCTGAATGGAATGGTTGTATCTTTTTTTCTTGAGAGAGAGAGAGAGAGAGAGAGAGAGAGAGAGAGAAGAGAGAGAGAGAGAGAGAAAACATGGAGCAGTGCACCACAGATTCAGGACTTATAAAGGAAGTTAAAATTTGAATATTATTATTGTTATTATTATTTTTTTTTTTTTTTTTTTTTGTTTTTTTGTTAATTTAGTATTATTTTTTTTTTTTTTTTTTTTTTTTTTTTTTTTTTTTTTTTGCTCTATCACAGTCCTCCAATTCGACTGGGTGGTATTTATAGTGTGGGGTTCCGGGTTGCATCCTGCCTCCTTAGGAGTCCATCACTTTTCTTACTATGTGTGCCGTTTCTAGGATCACACTCTTCTGCATGAGGCCCGGAGCTACTTCAGCCTCTAGTTTTTCCAGATTCCTTTTCAGGGATCTTGGGATCGTGCCTAGTGCTCCTATGATTATGGGTACGATTTCCACTGGCATATCCCATATCCTTCTTATTTCTATTTTCAGATCTTGATACTTATCCATTTTTTTCCCTCTCTTTCTCTTCAACTCTGGTGTCCCATGGTATTGCGACATCAATGAGTGATACTTTCTTCTGACTTTGTCAATCAACGTCAAGTCTGGTCTGTTTGCACGTATCACCCTATCCGTTCTGATACCATAGTCCCAGAGGATCTTTGCCTGATCGTTTCTATCACTCCTTCAGGTTGGTGCTCGTACCACTTATTACTGCAAGGTAGCTGATGTTTCTTGCACAGGCTCCAGTGGAGGGCTTTTGCCACTGAATCATGCCTCTTTTTGTACTGGTTCTGTGCAAGTGCCGGGCATTCACTTGCTATGTGGTTTATGGTTTCATTTTTCGTATTGCACTTCCTACATATGGGAGAGATGTTATTTCCGTCTATCATACTTTGAACATATCTGGTTCTTAGGGCCTGATCTTGTGCCGCTGTTTTATCATTCCTTCAGTTTCCTTCTTTAGCTCTCCCCTCTGTAGCCATTGCCAATTGTCATCGCTGGCTAGTTCTTTAGTCTGTCTCATGTATTGTCCGTGCATTGGTTTGTTGTGCCAGTCCTCTGTTCTTTCTGTCTTCTCTGTCTCTGTATATTTCTGGGTCTTCGTCTACTTTTATTAGTCCTTCTTCCCATGCACTCTTTAGCCACTCGTCTTCACTGGTTTTCAGATATTGCCCCAGTGCTCTGTTTTCGATGTTGACACAGTCCTCTATACTTAGTAGTCCTCTCCCTCCTTCCTTTCGTGTTATGTATAGTCTGTCCGTATTTGCTCTTGGGTGTAGTGCTTTGTGTATTGTCATTTGTTTCCTGGTTTTCTGATCTATGCTGCGGAGTTCTGCCTTCGTCCATTCGACTATTCCTGCGCTGTATCTGATTACTGGCACTGCCCATGTGTTTATGGCTTTTATCATATTTCCGGCGTTGAGTTTTGACTTGAGTATCGCCTTGAGTCTCTGCATATATTCTTTCCTGATCGTGTCCTTCATCTCTTGGTGTTTTATATCTCCTCCTTCCATTATTCCCAGGTATTTGTATCCTGTCTCATCTATGTGTTTGATGTTGCTCCCATCTGGTAGCTTTATCCCTTCAGTTCTCGTTACTTTGCCTTTTTGTATGTTGACTAAGGCGCATTTTTCTATTCCAAACTCCATCCTGATGTCCCCAGATACAATCCTTAGAGTCTGGATTAGGGTATCTATTTCCTTGATGCTCTTACCATACAGCTTGATGTCGTCCATGAACATCAGGTGGTTGATTTTGTTGCCTCTTTTCTTGAGTTGGTACCCGGCATCCATCTTCTGTAGTACTTTTGTCATGGGAATCATGGCTACTACGAAGAGTAGTGGGGACAGTGAGTCGCCCTGGAAGATCCCTCTCCTGATATTAACCTCTGCTAGTCTTATTCCAGAGCTTGTAAGTATTGTATTCCAGTTGCGCATTGTATTTTGAGGAAGCTGATGGTATTTTCCTCTGCCCATATATTTTCAGGCATTCTATTAGCCATGTGTGTGGTATCATGTCGAAGGCTTTCTTATAGTCTATCCATGCCATGCTTAGATTGGTTTTCCTTCTCCTACTGTTCTTCATTACCATTTTGTCTATCAGGAGCTGGTCTTTTGTGCCCCTACACTTTCTTCTGCAGCCTTTCTGTTGGTGGGGGATGGTGTTTGTCTCCTCTAGGTAGTTGTATAGCCTTTCACTGATGATACCTGTTAGTAACTTCCACATTATTGGTAGGCAGGTGATAGCCTGAGTTACTGGCTATATTTCCCTTACTCTTGTCTTTTTGTACTAAGGATGTTCTTCCTGTGGTCATCCATTTGGGTGCTTGGTGATTTGAGATACAATGCTGGAGTTGTTCTGCTATTCGTGGGTGTAGGGCCTTGAAGTTTTTGAGCCAGTATCCATGGACTTCATCGGGACCTGGGGCTTTCCAGTTTGGCACATTTTCTTAGTTGGTGTCTGACTGTGTTTGTCGTGATGTCTGTGAATCTTTGTTTTATTCTCCCTGTTTCTTCTTCCTTGACTTCCTGGAGCCATGTTGCATGTTTGTTGTGTGATACCGGATTGCTCCATATGTTTTCCCAGAGTCTCTTACTTGGTTCGGCTTCAGGAATTTCTGGGTGGTTGTCTTCCCCTCTTAGTTGGCTGTATAGTCTTTTCTGGTTGGTTCCGAATAGTTTGTTCTGTTGGTATCCCTTATTCCTGTTCATGTACCGTTGGATCTTGTGTGCTTTGGCCTTAAGCCTCTGTTTTACATCTTCTATTGTGTTGTTTAGTCCCCTCTCTTGTACTTTGTATTTCTCGTTGAGTTCCTCCCTTGTTTTCTTGCTTCTTAGCCTTTTTTCTGCCATCTCTTTCAGTTTACTCAAGTCAGATCTCATCACCATGATTTGCTTTTCCAGGCGCCTTTTCCAAGGAGGTTGCTGTTTTGGTTTCTGTTGGGTTGGTTGTGACGGTGGTGTTGGTGTTCGAATCCCCATCAGTTCTGCTACTAATCTTGCCCCTGCATATGTCAAGTTATTATTATTATTATTATTATTATTATTATTATTATTATTATTATTATTATTATTATTATTATTATTATTATTATTATTATTCAGAAGATCAAGAACCATATTCATATAGAACAAGCTCACTACAGGGGCCAAAGCTTCCAAACAATATGGTGTTCATATTATTTTTATCACTATTAATCACAGATTTGATGTTGACATCAGTTAATAGTTAATTGCACTGCTGGTCTACTGAATAGTGAAATTCGTGCTGCGTTCCTTTCTGTCAACCCCTCTTCATTCCTTTTACTGTACCTCCGTTCATATTTTCTTTCTTCCACCTAACAATTAATTCTTAGTGCAGCTACGAGGTTTTCCTCCTGTTAACCTCTTAATCCTTTTAGCTATCATTGACCTCATAGGTCCCAGCGCTTGGGCCACTCGACTAAATTGTGTATTCTGCTCTATTCTACAACAGGGCCATCTCTGTTAGGCAGTATTTGGTGTGGTCAGTACCTGGATGGGTATCTACAAGTAATTGCGCTGCCTCAGTGGCACACACATTCATGTGACAATTGTTGGGTTATTACTGAAATTTGTAAACATGCCCTAGAAGTCTGTTGTGAGCGGCAGTGTATAATAAAGAACTACAGTAACCAGTTGGCCATAAAACTTTTGTGAAGGAAATATATTACTATCATTACTATTCCCCTTGCATTATGATATATTTTTATCTATTTGTTAATTTATTTTTCATTTCTTTTTTTTAATAAGTGGGATCTCTTCTTTTTGTATTTATCCTTTTTTTCTGTGTTTCCCTTTACTTCTTCCTCTTACTTCTTCCTAATGAACACCATATTTTTGGAAGCTTGCCTTTCAAGTCAATGAACCCTGTGGTTGGCTTGTTCCATATGAATAGATTTCGTCTGTTGAATAATAATAATAATAATAATAATAATAATAATAATAATAATAATAATAATAATAATAATAATAATAATATAATGTTCTAAGGAGTCCACAATAATAAAACTGTTAAAAGTTCGTGCATAATTTATAAACAAATATTTATAAATTATACACGAACTTTTAACATTTTTATAATTGTGGACCCTTTAGAACATTGTATAAACTTTCCTGACAGAGAGTTTTCCCAAATAATAATAATAATAATAATAATAATAATAATAATAATAATAATAATAATAAAATAATAATAATAATAATAATAATAATAATAATAATAATACTAATAATAATAATAATAATAATACGCCATGGATCCCTAAAATATCCATGCGAAGGGGAGGCCAAAATCACGTAAGAGGGAAATTCTTCTAGTTTTTTTTCCACTCTACAGCTCGTTAGCGCACGTTACTTGGCCACCTGATCATTTCCATTAATGTTTTATGAATGCTTTATCTTAACTGGTGTATTTCCTCTTACTATATGAAGGAGCTGGGTTCTGATGTTAGATATTATTTCAGTTTCTTTAGAATCCTAGTCTTATTATTATTATTATTTTTTTTTTTTTTTTTTTTTTTTTTGCTCTATCACAGTCCTCCAATTCGACTGGGTGGTATTTATAGTGTGGGGTCCCGGGTTGCATCCTGCCTCCTTAGGAGTCCATCACTTCTCTTACTATGTGCGCCGTTTCTAGGATCACACTCTTCTGCATGAGTCCTGGAGCTACTTCAGCGTCTAGTTTTTCTAGATTCCTTTTCAGGGATCTTGGGATCGTGCCTAGTTTTCCTATGATTATGGGTACGATTTCCACTGGCATATCCCATATTCTTCTTATTTCTATTTTCAGGTCTTGATACTTATCCATTTTTTCCCTTTCTTTCTCTTCAACTCTGGTGTCCCATGGTATTGCGACATCAATGAGTGATACTTTCTTCTTGATTTTGTCAATCAACGTCACGTCTGGTCTATTTGCACGTATCACCCTATCTGTTCTGATACCATAGTCCCAGAGGATCTCTGACTGATCGTTTTCTATCACTCCTTCAGGTTGGTGTTCGTACCACTTATTACTGCAAGGTAGGTAGTGTTTCTTGCATAGGCTCCAGTGGAGGGCTTTTGCCACTGAATCATGCCTCTTTTTGTACTGGTATTGTGCAAGTGCCGGACATTCACTTGCTATGTGGTTTATGGTTTCATTTTTCGTATTGCATTCCCTACATATGGGAGAGATGTTATTTCTATCTATCTTTCTTTGAACATATCTGGTTCTTAGGGCCCGATCTTGTGCCGCTGTTATCATTCCTTCAGTTTCCTTCTTGAGCTCTCCCCTCTGTAGCCATTGCCACGTGTCATCACTGGCTAGTTCTTTAGTCTGTCTCATGTATTGTCTGTGCATTGGTTTGTTATGCCTTTCCTCTGTTCTGCTTGTCTTTCTCCTGTCTCTGTATATTTCTGGGTCTTCGTCTACTTTTATCAGTCCTTCTTCCCATGCACTCTTGAGCCACTCGTCTTCACTGGTCTTCATATATTGCCCCAGTGCTCTGTTCTCGATGTTGACGCAGTCCTCTATGCTTAGTAGTCCCCTCCCTCCTTCCTTTCGTGTTATGTATAGTCTGTCCGTATTTGCTCTTGGGTGTAGTGCCTTGTGTATTGTCATATGTTTCCTCGTTTTCTGATCTATGCTGCGAAGTTCTGCCTTCGTCCATTCCACTATTCCTGCGCTGAATCTGATTACTGGCACTGCCCATGTGTTTATGGCTTTTATCATATTTCCGCCGTTGAGTTTTGACTTGAGTTTCGCCTTGAGTCTCTGTATATATTCTTTCCTGATCGTGTCCTTCATCTCTTGATGTTTTATATCCCCTCCTTCCATTATTCCCAGGTATTTGTATCCTGACTCATCTATGTGTTTCATGTTGTTCCCATCTGGTAGCTTTATCTCTTCAGTCCTTGTTTCTTTGCCCTTTTGTATGTTGACTAAGGCACATTTTTCTATTCCAAACTCCATCCTGATGTCCCCAGATACAATCCTTACAGTCTGGATTAGGGGATCTGTTTCCTTGATGCTCTTACCATACAGCTTGATGTCGTCCATGAACATCAGATGGTTAATTCTGTTGCCTCTTTTCTTGAGTTGGTTCCCAGCATCCATCTTCTGCAGTACTTTTGTCATGGGAATCATGGCTACTACGAAGAGTAGTGGGGACAGTGAGTCGCCCTGGAAGATCCCTCTCCTGATTTTAACCTCTGCTAGTCTTATTCCAGAGCTTGTAAGTACTGTATTCCAGTTGCACATTTTATTTTTGAGGAAGCTGATGGTGGTTTCCTCTGCCCAATATATTTTTAGGCATTCTATTAGCCATGTGTGTGGTACCATGTCGAAGGCTTTCTTATAGTCTATCCATGCCATGCTTAGGTTGGTTTTCCTTCTCCTACTGTTCTTCATTACCATTTTGTCTATCAGGAGCTGGTCTTCTGTGCCCCTACACTTCCTTCTGCAGCCTTTCTGTTGGTGGGGGATGGTGTTTGTCTCCTCTTGGTAATTGTATAGCCTTTCACTGATGATCTCTGTTAGTAACTTCCACATTATTGGTAGGCAGGTGATAGGCCTGTAGTTACTGGCTATATTACCCTTACTCTTGTCTTTTTGTACAAAAGATGTTCTTCCTGTGGTCATCCATTTGGGTGCATGGTGATTTGAAATACAATGCTGGAGTTGTTCTGCTATTCGTGGGTGTAGGGCCTTGAAGTTTTTGAGCCAGTATCCATGGACTTCATCGGGACCTGGGGCTTTCCAGTTGGGCATTTTCTTTAGATGGTATCTGACTGTGTCTGTCGTGATCTCTGTGAATCTTTGTTTTATTCTCCCTGTTTCTTCTTCCTTGACTTCCTGGAGCCATGTTGCATGTTTGTTATGTGATACCGGATTGCTCCAGATGTTTTCCCAGAGTCTCTTACTTGGTTCAGCTTCAGGAATTTCTTGGTGGTTGCCTTCCCCTCTTAGTTGGCTGTATAGTCTTTTCTGGTTGGTTCCGAATAGTTTGTTCTGTTGGTATCCTTTATTCCTGTTCATGTACCGTTGGATCTTATGTGCCCTTAAGCTTCTGTTTTACATCTTCTATTGTGTGTTTAGTCCCCTCTCCTGTACTTTGTATTTCTCGTTGAGTTCCTCCCTCGTTTTCTTGCTTCTTAGCCTTTTTTTCTGCCATGTCTTTCAGTTTACTCAAGTCAGATCTCATCACCATGATTTGCTTTTCCAGGCGCCTTTTCCAAGGCGGTTGCTGTTTTGGTTTCTGTTGGGTTGGTTGTGCTGGTGGTGTTGGTGTTCGTATCCCCATCAGTTCTGCTACTAATATTGCTCCTGCATATGTCAAGTTATTTGTTTCTGTGATATTGGTGTAGTGTATTAGTCTCATTATTTCATTGACCTCACTTGTTTTCTCCCTTAATTTCTTGGTGTTGTAGGCTTTCATGGAGGGGATCTTTGTTCTCTCTGTATCTGGCTTCATCCATTGTCTGATCTTTTCTATCCATTCCGTCCTGTCTGTTACTTCATCGGTGTTTCTTCGTCTGTCGTTGTTTGATACCTCATCATCCCTGTTGTCTTCTGTGTCATCGTCTCTCAGTTCGTCTTCTTGTAATTCGTTGCCGTGTGTCATTTCCCTTTCTAATTCCCCTCTTTCTGTTGGGGAGAGCCAGTTCTTTTTCTTTATGTTCCTTACTTGGTCTGCCAGCCTCTGCTCTGTTTGGGGGGTGTTATTCCTCTCATTCCCGATGTTGACCAACCTTCTTCTATATCCTCTCTCCGTCGGGTTGCTTCTGATGCAGCATCTCCATATTTCCTTATTTTCTTCTCTTGTCCATTTCTTCCTCTGGTTTGCTTCTGTAGCTCCAGTCTCTGGTTGTTGGTTACTGTCGTTGTGGTGGTCAGTTGCTGGATGACGACCTCCAAGTACCTGACCGTCTTCCTCTTCAATTGGGCTAAATACCTGGCTGCCGGACGAAGCTCCTCTGTTGCCAGAGGTTCCATTTACTTCGTTGTCGTTTAATCCTTCATTTCTTTCCATCATTGCTGAGTTTTGCTATTTAACCCATAGCTGGACCCTACCCCATCAGGAATAGGTACTCATTTACAGCTGAGTAGACTAAGGAAATTGTGGTAAAGATCCTTTCCCAAGGAATCAACGCCGAGGAGAGCAGTCACCCATCCACTCTCCTCGGCGTTGATTCCTTGGGAAAGGATCTTTACCATAATTTCCTCAGTCTATTATTATTATTATTATTATCATTATTTGTTAAAAATGACTGCTGCTTCAGCACTATTAATCTTGTAAAGAGTCTTCTCTATCTTTCCGATGATGGCTTTCTCGTTGTTGCTTAGACTGGCGAGCAACGCACCAAAGGGCATGGTGAAATTCGGTTGAGTCATTTGAATGAAAAGCCGACCTGCCGGAGAGGTGCTCTGACCGTACTCAAGAGCCCGCAACATCACGATATAAGAAGAAGGACTCGCCACTGGAATTCAGTCCCTCAGCAGTTATCGCTTGATAATGTCCTGTGGATCAGGAAGAAACGTCGCGTTGGAGAGAGAGAGAGAGAGAGAGAGAGAGAGAGAGAGAGAGAGAGAGAGAGAGGGAGAGAGAGAGAGGGAGAATTGTATAAGCAATAATACATCAAATGACTCAACCGAATTTTACCATGCCCTTTGGTGCGTTGCTCTCCAGTCTAAGCAACAACGAGAAAGCCGTCATCAGAAAGATAGAGAAGACTCTTTACAAGATTAATAGTGCTGAAGCAGCAGTCATTTTTAACAAAACATGCCTACGAGAGGGTCTCCTTCCGAAATATCATTATTATTATTATTATTATTATTATTTTATTATTATTATTATTATTATTATTATTATTATTATTATTATTATTATTATTACTGAAAGATATTGCTGCATCAGCTGCGCTTAATTTGTAAATAGTCTTCTGCAGTTATTAGAAAAATAGAGAAGACTGCGGTTCAAATGCAGCTGATACAGCATTATCTTGCAATCATAACGGTTTGAAACAGGGTCTCCTTCCAATATTATTATTGTTATTATTATTATTATTATTATTATTATTATTATTATTATTATTATTATTATTATTATTAAAAGATATTGACTGTCTTTACTTGACTGTCATAACTCCCACACCGAATTCTTACTCTTTATATTTAAAAATGCAACGATTTCAGCATTGTTTCACATGTATATTTTGTCTTTCTCCATATTAACCAGAAACGACAGCCAGTCAGGCAAGAAATCGCGAAACGGGAATGTAGCTTCTCATTGTCGAACCTCGTCGATTTTAGTAGAGGACTTCCGAACATAGCAGAGAATAAAACAATCGTAAAACACAGGACCCGTTTTCGGCTTAAGAAAACAGCGAACGAATCTCAGAGCCGCGAGAGACAGGTGCAACGTATGTTCCTCTTTTCAAGCTTTATACTATTTTTCATGTTCTTTTTTTTATGTTTTCGTTTACGTCCTCCTCGTCTTTCCCACTCCCCTCTCTCTCTCTCTCTCTCTCTCTCTCTCTCTCTCTCTCTCTCTCTCTCTCCCCTACCTTCCTTTAGTTCATTCCTGGCACGGTTCCCGTATACTAAAGGCACCACCTATCACTTCCCCCCAAACCATGCTTTTTTTTTTTTTTTTTTTTTTTTTTTGCTCTCAGCCCATGCTGTCCAAAATGGGTTTCCCTTCACTTGGAAATATATACGACAGGACGAGCGAGTTCGTATACGTAACCTTGGCGACAGCCAGGCGCTGTTTTTGGGGCTTTTGTGTGTGTGTGTGAGTGAGTGGGTGAGAGAGTGATAGATTCATGCATGTTCTAATACTTGCAGCGCATGAAATATCATACAGTTTGCATGACACCTATGTATATCACAAATAATGGAGAGTCTCTTGTAAACGAGCATCGACAGAAAATACTGGCAGTCATTTCTTTTTATTCAAGGCTTTGGAACGATACAGAAATCTGTTAGAGGGAGGATACCACAAGAAAGTCGTTTTGAATCATTCGGAATGTGACTGTTCTTCGGAAAAGGAAGAAACAGTGAA
>NC_087210.1:89701850-89716850 GCF_015104395.2 Macrobrachium nipponense | reverse complement strand
CGGGAATTTGGGAAGTTTAACCCAGGCAGACTGATATAATTTTTTTTTTTTTTTTTTTTTTTTTACACAAAATCGTGAATTTGGGAAGTTTAACCCAGGCAGACCGATATAAATCTTAAATCTTTTCTTACTGAAAATCGTGAATTTGAGGGATTTAACCCTGGTGGACTGATACAGTCCTTTCATTTTCTTACTGAAAATCGTGAATTTGAGGCATTTAACCCAGGCAGACTGATATAAATCTTAAATTTTTTCTTACTGAAAATCGTGAATTTGAGGCATTTAACCCTGGCAGACTGATATAATCTTAAAATTTTTTCTTACTGGCTGAATTTGAGGATTTAAACCCTGGTGGACTGATGTCCTTTCATTTTCTTACTGATCGTGAATTGAGGTCATTAACCCAGGCAGACTGATATAAATCTTAAATTTTTTCTTACTGAAAATCGTGAATTTGAGGCATTTAACCCAGGCAGACTGATATAAATCTTAAATTTTTTCTTACTGAAAATCGTGAATTTGAGGCATTTAACCCTGGCAGACTGATGCAGTCCTTTCATTTTCTAACACAAATCGTGAATTTGAGAAATTGAACGAAGGCAGACTGATATAGATCTTTCATTTCTTTCATTTCCTTACTGAAAATCGTGAATTTGAGGATTTTTTAAATCTGGCAGACCGAAACAAACAAACAAAAACAGTCTTTTCATTTTCTTAATGAAAATCGTGAATTTGAGAATTCTATCGCAGGCAGACATAAACATTTCGTTTTCTTACTGGAAATCGCGAATTTGAAGATTTGAACGCAGGCAGACTGATATAAATCTCTCATTTTCTTACTGAAAATCGTGAATTTTAGGACTTTTCAACTCTGGCAACTGCTACTCATCGCGGTGATTGGAAAAGAGATGATGAAGAGAAGAGATGCTGACAGTCGGCGTATTATGTGCCGTCCAAATAATATATATGAAAAAAAGGGAGGAGGAGGAGGAGGAGGAGGAGGAGGAGGAGGAGGAGGAGGAGGAGGAGGCCAGGGACTTCTCAGGAAAGGTGCTGCCACAAGGCGTGACAAACCACTTATGTATAACACGAAAAAAGAAAAGAAAAAGTTAGTGATGTAGCTTTCGCTTACGTAGCAAGATGAACGAGTCTCGTAGAGCTACACCCTAGTGTCGTTGAGATTAAGGAGAGAGAGAGAGAGAGAGAGAGAGAGAGAGAGAGAGAGAGAGAGAGAGAGAGAGATTATCAATAACCCAAACATATTACAATACCTCATTGCCATTACGTTCCAGAAAAAATAAACAATAATTATAGCGAGACAAATCAATGGACTATTTTTGTCTATTTACCTAAAGAGAAGCTGGGTGATCCAGTGTCTATTTACCCAGTCGAAATGAAATTTAAAGGCTTCTATTAGGTCGGGTTAGATTTTGATATATCTAGTCTTGTCAGGAGTGTGTGTGTGTGAGAGAGAGAGAGAGAGAGAGAGCGCACAGATGTCTGCGATTCCTGAGGGGATCCTCGGATTAAATAGAGAAATATAATAGAAGAGGACCCTGTATACTTCTAGCCTAGCACATGTTTTGCAGAAATCAAAGCGTAATGTTAGGGGAACGATTAATGCGGAAACTATTGTAAAAATAGACGTTTCTTGTTGTTACAGACTCTGTAAAGATTATGGTAAGAGTGCACAGAAGTTAAGTATCAAGTTGATGTGCTATTTCTGTTTTTAGGTATGAGTTATTATTATCAATCTCCTCCGTTTGTTTTTCTAATAGCTGATCTCCTCTTTCTCTGCTCCTTTCGACTAAACACCGTAATAAATCTTCTTTGGAAGCTTGAATTTCAAGCCAATGGCCCCTTTGATGGGCTTGTTTCATATGAATAGTGTTCATCCTCTGAATAATTAATAATAATAATTAATAATAATAAAATAATAATAATAATAATAATAATAATAATAATGATAATAATAATAATAATAATAATAATAATAATAATAATATAATAATAATAATAATAAATACATGAGAAATCCACGTTTTCATGATACTATGACAAATTATTTAGCCTCATATATGTGAAACTTCTGTGCCCTTTTATTAACATATATACATATATATATATATACTATATATATATATATATATATATATATACTATATATATATATATATATATATATATATATATATACATATACATATATAAATAACCGTATATATATACATACATATGTTTACAATATATATATATATATATATATATATATATATATATACATATATATATAGAGAGAGAGAGAGAGAGAGAGAGAGAGAGAGAGAGAGAGAGAGAGAGGGGGGGAATGGCTAATAATATGTTTAAAGTGTTTTATATAATAATAAAGTCACATAGCTCTGCTCGCCTAGAGACAAGGGGTGGTACACTGCAAAGTTCACAGGGGAGAGAATGGTATTTGCTGAACAAGCAACTTGTCTCAGAGGTCGTTCCCCGTTTGCGAGGCATGTGCATTCGTTTGTACGCGTATTACAGGCCTACTGGTTCAGGGTACTTGTGGAAGACGCATTCTTTATGCAAAGAAAGCTTGGAGAACAAGCGGTTGCTCTAAGTGTCGGGAGAAAACGCCCCATCGAAAAGATGGGTCCGTTTCCATGGTTGATTAGGAATGGGATTCTCTAACTGACTAATACTAGACAATGTGACTTGTTTGGGGTTTGAGAGTGTAACCTTAGTCCTGAAGGTAGAATGTTATCTTATTAGTTTTCTTTATGGGCAGATTTGGGTATTTGTGCCATTATGACTTGTTAATCATTTTGTTCTTTGTTATAACCAATTGCTTTGGGAAATAAATGATATTTTTGTATATTTACGCAGTCTTAATAAGCCTCGTGACATCTTACAGACAGGGCACCGTTGGCAACAGGTAAGAGTTCCCAGTTTGTGTAGTTTAGGGAATAAAGGGGGTGTAATATATATATATATATATATATATATATATATATATATATATATATATATATATATATATATATATTATATATATATATATGTATATACATGATTATATTTTCCAGATTACACAAGGTTTGCCAAATGAAACTAGCAACATACATATAGAGTTTAAGTCAAAGGTCATTTACATAATTAGACAAAAAAAAGTTACAAGAAAATGAAGAAAACATAAATATCAATGAGACACCAGGAAACAGTGGCGACATCAGTGACCATAACTGTTGATCAGCCCGAAAACAACGTCAATTGAAAGATTGACTTTATAAAGAAACTGCCGCTGGTTACCTCAAGTCACTAACACCGTCACGTTGATGAAGAGACGATGGAGAAGAAGAGAAGACAGGATCCAGGATTAGTAAAGTACAGGGTTATGAAATAGTCCGTCCCCTGTCGAAATAAAGGACAATCTCGCGCATGTCATCGTCCGTCTATTTCAGGTCGAGGTTAAGGTAAATACGGCTCTGGGTAAAAGAAAGTCGTCAGTCGGTATCTGACCTTAGCAGAGGGAAGACCAGGGAAGCTTGGGAGGCTGCATTAGCCAATGCCAATAAAAAGACTAATGGAGAATTATTCGAATTATTCGTTCATTGGTGCGTCGTGTCTTCTTCCCTGAGGTCAGAAGCCGAATTTCTTACACGATGTCGATGATCAGCACACCGCAGAATCGAACTCTCTCCTCCTCGTCCAGAAGTCTCCAGGTGACGTACGCGAGCACCTGTCAGAGAGAGAGGAGGTGGTACTCAATTAGAAATAATATATATATAATACACACATAAATAAAGACAAAAGCCCCGTCGCTTCTCTTTCCTTCGTGGAGTTTGTCTTTTTTTCATATAATTCATCACGTTCCGTATTTCCGTGAAATCGCAGCAGATCAAACTTTCCTTGGTGCCTTTTCTCATTGATTTTGATCTGAAACAAACAGACAATGAGAGATGCGGAACCTTCGTTGGTTGTAATTAGTTGCTGATATTACCAAGAAACATTACTAACGGGCAGATGCTCTTTCTCTTTGTATTTGAGAATAGAAAGAATCAGTTACAGAAAAGGCGAAGAAAGGAGAGACGGTCAGCGGTAAATAGGACAGAGGATGAGGAATCTTCCTAGAATGGAAATAAAAAGAATACTTAGCAGTTTATGTCCCACTGACCGAAGGATATTCCTCAAGGACGGGCATCTTGGCACTGTAGAAATACTCGTTTCCTGTCCTGAGCGGGCATTCCCCTGACAAGAGCAAATCACAGCCCCCAGGTCCAGGCCAGGGGAAGGGAATGCCACCGATTTTAGCTTCGATCGTTGTGGTCAAATACTCTGTGTCGGATTCTGTGTCGATGGAAGGAGAAGAAGAAGAAGAATTCGTCATCAAGAGGATTCTGATTGGAACAGTTATAATTCGTAGTAATAAACAAGTTTTCAAAAGTAAGGATATTTTGTAATTAGACAAAGGACATTTTTGGTTGGCAAGACATTTCTTCTCTGATGTTTTGTGATTAGACAAAGGACATTTTTGGTTAGCAAGACATTTCTTCTCTGATGTTTTGTGATAAGACATAGGAAATTTTCTTGGTTAGCAAGACATTTGTCTCTGATGTTTTGTGATTAGACAAAGGCCATTTTTGGTTAGCAAAACATTTCTTCTCTGATGTTTTGTGATTAGACAAAGGACTTTTCGTTAGCAAGATAATTCGTCTCTGATATTTTGTGATTAAACAAAGGAGATTTTTAGTTAGAAAATAATTTTGTGGAACGAGATAGAATTTTTATGAGATAGGAAAATCCTTTTATTTAGCAAAGCAAAACATTGGTAACAAATGATGTTGATTGTAAACAAAATGCAGGTTTGGTAAGCAAGAAAAGGAAAGTAAATATTTAGTAAGCCAACAAATGTTGCTATGGGGCAAATTAAATTTCTGAATACCGGTTTTTCCAATGGCTAAAGATCATTTTTGATTAGCAGTGAAATATTTTCAGAAAAAATAAAGAAAATTTTGATCAGCAGCAATTTTTTTGAGTTTGAAAAGGATGTCTCTGGTAAGCATGGAAACTTTTGCTTGACTCAATGGAAAGTCTTTGATGAATATAGCAAATTAACGATTTTGGTAATCAAAGTAGTGTTGTAAGTAGACAGATGTAATTTTTGGTGAGCAGAACGATCTGATAAGTAAAAAAACAGAATATTTGGAACTTTTCACTAGACAAGATAATTTTAGCAAATAGCGAAATTTCATCGGTATTCGAAACAAAAATCTTGTAAGATATATTTAATAAAGGCGATACCTTGGTTGACAAAGGTGTCGGATCTAGTTAGAAAAGTCCTAAAAAAGTAAATAAATAATAAGAGATATTGAGAAGCATTTTGCAAAATAAAACTCAATTGAAGATAAACTCAGAAAACTGTTTTCTTGACTGACTTTGATTACTATTTTTTTTTATAAAGTTTTTATAAATTTACCTGAATACACAGGTGCTAAGTGAATACTCTTTACCTGCTTCGAAGGTTATGTTGATATACTGTGTGGTTGGTCGACGCACTATACAAGGAGGCTTGTCACAATCGACCATTTCAAAGGCGATGATTTTATCCTCAGATCCTGGTAATAATAATAATAATAATAATAATAATAATAATATAATAATAATAATAATAATAATAATAATATTAATAATAATGTATTTGCATCTACACCACTATGAATTTCTTCACTATTTTATTGTCTCATGTTGTTATGAGATTTTTATGAATAATAATAATAATAATTAATAATAATAATAATAATAATAATAATAATAATAATAATGAAAAGGTGAAAAGTGACTGCAGAAATTAATGTAAGAACTAAAAGAGTGAATGAGTACAAAAGACAAAAAATAAACTTGGAGGGACTCGAAAAGCTGGCTAATGGAAAACATTACTGACATGTCCTTTGAGATAAGATTCTAAGGGTCGGCTAGGATGGAGACCTTCTTATCACCAAGCGCTTATCTTTCCACGGGAAACCCTTTTGCGTCATAATTCTCACATAGCCTCTAACGTAATTTGAGTAGCTGACCCAATTTTAGTAGCTGACGCAATTTTAGTAGCTGTGCAGTTCCGACATTTATTTCGGGGTTAAAACTCCAATTCTTTGTCTTCTCCTCTTAACTTATGTTTGTTTTGTTCGTTTGAGGTTATACGCAAAATGTTGTGAGAATTTTGGCGAATATTTCACCAAAACAGGTTTAGCAGGGGGTGAGAAGGGGGAAGGTTAGGGGTGTCGATTGCTGCGGATGGCTCAGTCTTGGCGGAGGTTTGCTGTCCTGTGGAAGAACTGTATATATATATATATATATATATACATATTTATTTATATAATATATATATATATATATATATATATATATATACAGAAAAATCCACAGTAATATTCTTGTTTTATCAAGACGAAATATGTTTGTAGAAACAAACAAGAATATTACTGTGGATCCTTCTACTGATTACTTAAGGCATGGTACGGTGTTTTTATATCTCACACACACACACACACACACACACACACACACACACACACACACACACACACATATATATATATATATATATATATATATATATATATATATATATAACATATATTATATATTGCTTATGTTCTCTTCCAGCTTTGTTGTACCCTACCGCAAAACATTATTTTTTTTACAACATTTTGTGTGCTAGGGCAGAGACTATCAATTCTGTGTGTGTGTCGGGGGGGTGGGAGGTCTAAATAGCTTAGCAGTCTATTCTCTGTAGCCGTGTGAATAAACTCTGAAGATGGAAGGAAAGGCTCTTTCTATTATCTGTTATGAGTAGGAGTACGAAGAGCCTAGGAGTAGCCCATGTAATTTTGTATAAAAAAAATTAACTGTGTAACTGAGTTTACGAAACATCTTTTCTGTATGCACATGTGATGGGTATATCTGTTTTGCGTAAGTAAACGAAAAGGCTATCTATCATGTTTTTGATATGTAGTAGCTATCTGTTCTGTGCAGATGCGACAAATTGCTATCTAATCAGTGTGGGTGTGTGAATTGGTTATCTAATTTCGCAGGCGTATGAACCTTTTGTGTATTTCATGTAGGTGTAGTACAGATTAGCTGTGTATTTATTTGTAGGAACCTATACAGAAGGCATTTTTTGACAGAATTTTGGTGGATGAAAATGAAATAGGATTGCTTATTTAATTATTTCAAGTCTACCCTTTCTCTCTCTCTCTCTCTCTCTCTCTCTCTCTCTCTCTCTCTCTCTCTCTCTCTCTTTCTCTCTCTCATTTATCTGCGTCTCTTTAACAAGCAAAACAAAATTATTTACCGCAGTCTTAGTACAGCGTCGCCTTGGCCTCTCCAAGGAGGAGGAGAAGGAGAAGTAGGAGATTGAAGAAGATGAACAGCTGAGGCGTCTTAGCCATGTTTTCGAAGGTCTAATTCGAGATGGGATGATGATACCTCGTCTGTGACTTCGCGCTTCTATTTATACTCCGCTTAGATCTCGAAGGCCAGCGATGAGAGGAATAATATTGCCTTATCGTTCTTCTGAAACGGAGTGAGATACGCACACACACACACACACACACACGCACAGGCGCACACATGCATATGTTGTTATCTACGTACATGGGAATTAAAATAATAATAATAAAAATAAAAGAATGAAACTCGTAAAAATTAGATATGAATAAAAATGATGAAATATATGAAAAGTGTCATTTCCCACACACATACAGAGACGCATGTTGTTACCTACGTACATAGTGAGTAATATATATATATATATATATATATATATATATATATATATATATATATATATGTGTGTGTGTGTGTGTATACATGTATATGTATGTATATATGTATATATATTGATGTGTGCAAAATCATTACAGCATCACTCTTGAATGTGATTCTGTTGTCATAATAAGAAGAATTTTCAACCAATCTATAAAAATGACTAATGTCGTTTTCGGATTTTGACCTGATTAAAATGGCTGCAGGATTTTTATCGCAAGATAGTTTTTAATTCATGTTTTAATTCATATTTTGTAGAACCTCTTAAAGCTAGACTTACTCGAGGCGAATGTTACCTAAAACGCGCAGAATGTATTTGACATAAAAATGTATTTTTCTCACAAGGACTTAAATTTACCATGAATATATTTATCAATTTATTATTATTATTTTTTGATAAGTGGGATCTCCTCTTTCTGTACATCACTTTTACTCCCTCTTAATTATTCCTAATGAACACCGTATTCTTTGGAAGCTTGAAATTCTGGTGGGCTTATTCCATATGAATAGGTTTCACCTACTGAATAATAATAATAATAATAATAATAATAATAATAATAATAATAAATAATAATAATAATAATAATAATAATAATAATAATAATAATAGATATTGAAAAATCGTGATGAAAAGACACTAGTGTTTCTATCAGTGGTTTTTGCTCGGCAACAACTGCTTCACAAGGTCCTGTTTATGTTCACATGTAAAGTGGACCTTGTCCTCAGATATTGACGTCACACACAGAGATTTTTTTAAATTTTTCTTTTAGATTAATTTTTTGTGTGCAGTGTTCTCCACACAAGATACAATGTGTTATTGTTGGTTTAACAATACTGATTTGTCTTTTAAGAAACCAAGATATGTTTCACCTATTAGCCTGTTTATTATGTTAGTTAATTTATTGACATCTTATATTTTTTTACTAAATGATTATTTGAATAATTAACCAGAATATTTGGTTTCTTCAAATCCCTGAGATATTATCATTATTATTTTTATTATTATTATTTTTTTTTTGCTCTATCACATTCCTCTAATTCGACTGGGTGGTTTTTATAGTGTGGGGTTCCGGGTTGCATCCTGCCTCCTTTGGAGTCCATCACTTTTCTTACTATGTGCGCCGTTTCTAGGATTACACTCTTCTACACGAGTCCTGGAGCTACTTCAGCCTCTAGTTTTTCCAGATTCCTTTTCAGGGATCTTGGGATCGTGCCTAGTGTTCCTATGATTATGGGTACAATTTCCACTGGCATATCTCATATCCTTCTTATTTCTATTTTCAGATCTTGATACTTATCCATTTTTTCCCTTTCTTTCTCTTCAACTGTGGTGTCCCATGGTATTGCGACATTAATGAGTGATACTTTCTTCTTGATTTTCTCAATCAACGTCACGTCTGGTCTATTTGCACGTATCACCCTATCTGTTCTGATACCATAGTCCCAGAGGATCTTTGCCTGATCGTTTTCTATCACGCCTTCAGGTTGGTGTTCGTACCACTTATCACTGCAAAGTAGCTGATGTTTCTTGCACAGGCTCCAGTGGAGGGCTTTTGCCTCTGAATCATGTCTTTTTTTGTACTGGTTCTGTGCAAGTGACGGACATTCGCTTGCTATGTGGTTTATGGTTTCATTTTTCGTATTGCACTTCCTACATATGGGAGAGATGTTATTTCCATCTATCTTTCTTTGGACATATCTGGTTCTTAGGGCCCGATCTTGTGCCGCTGTTATCATTCCTTCAGTTTCCTTCTTGAGCTCTCCCCTCAGTAGCCATTGCCACGTGTCATCGCTGGCTAGTTCTTTAGTCTGTCTCATGTATTGTCCGTGCATTGGTTTGTTATGCCATTCCTCTGTTCTGCTTGTCTTTCTCCTGTCTCTGTATATTTCAGGGTCTTCGTCTACTTTTATCAGTCCTTCTTCCCATGCACTCTTGAGCCACTCGTCTTCACTGGTCTTCATATATTGCCCCAGTGCTCTGTTCTCGATGTGGATGGAGTCCTCTATGCTTAGTAGTCCCCTCCCTCCTTCCTTTCGTGTTATGTATAGTCTATCCGTATTTGCTCTTGGGTGTAGTGCTTTGTGTATTATCATATGTTTCCTCGTTTTCTGGTCTATGCTGCGAAGTTCTGCCTTCATCCATTCCACTATTCCTGCGCTGTATCTGATTACTGGCACTGCCCATAATAACAATAACAATAACAATAACAACAATAATAATAATAATAATAAATACATGAGAAATGCGTCTTCATGATACCTATGAATTCTTTAGCCTCATAAATGTAAAACTTCTGTGCCCTTTTATTAATAAACACACACACACACACACACCACACCCCACACACACACCACACCACACACACATTATATAATAATATATACAACATATATAATAAATACATAGTTTTGTATAAAATTAATATATATGCATATGTATACAACATATATAGCTATGTATATATAATTATATATATATAATATATTTTCCAGATTACAGAAGGTTGGCAAATGAAACTAACAACATACGTATAGAGTTTATGACAAAGTTCATTTACATAATTAGACACACAAAAAAGTTACAAGAAAAAAAATAAATATCAATGAGACACCAGGAAACACTGGCGACGTCAGTGACCATAACTGTTGCAACGCATGCTTACTTCAGTGATCAGCTCGAAAAACAACGTCAATTAAAAGATTGATTTTATAAAGAAACTGCTTGTGGTTACCTCTAGTCACTAACACCGTCACGTTGATGAAGAGACGAAGGGAGAAGAAGAGAAGACAGGATCCAGGATTAGTAAAGTACAGGGTTATAAAATAGTTCGCCTCCTTTCAAAATAGAGGACAATCTCATGCATGTCATCGTCTGCTATTTTAGGTCGAGGTTAAGGTATATACGGCTCTGGGTAAAAGAAAGTCGTCAGTCGGTATCTGACCTTAGCAGAGGGAAGACCAGGGAAGCTTGGGAGGCTGCATTAGCCAATGCCAATAAAAAGACTAATGGAGAATTATTCGAATTATTCGTTCATTGGTGCGTCGTGTCTTCTTCCCTGAGGTCAGAAGCCGAATTCCTTACACGATGTCGATGATCAGCACACCGCAGAATCGAACTCTCTCCTCCTCGTCCAGAAGTCTCCAGGTGACGTACGCGAGCACCTGTCAGAGAGAGAGGAGGTGGTACTCAATTAGAAATAATATATATATCACTGCAAAGTAGCTGATGTTTTATATATATATATATATATATATATATATATATATATATATATATATATATATATATATATATATAATACACACATTAATAAAGACAAAACCCCGTCGTTTCCCTTTCCTTCATGGAGTTTTTCTTTTTTTATATATAATTCATCACGTTCCGTATTTCCGTGAAATTGCAGCAGATCAAACTTTCCTTGGTGCGTTTTCTCATTGATTTTGATCTGAAACAAACAGACAATGAGAGATGCGGAACCTTCGTTGGTTGTAATTAGTTACTGATATTACCAAGAAGCATTACTAACGGGCAGATACTTTTTCTCTTTGTATTTGAGAATAGAAAGAATCAGTTACAGAAAAGGCGAAGAAAGGAGAGACGGTCAACGGTAAATAGGGCAGAGGATGACTGTCCTCTTAGAATAAAATAAAAAGAATACTTAGCAGTTTATGGCCCACTGACCGAAGGATATTCCTCAAGGACGGGCATCTTGGCACTGTAGAAATACTCGTTTCCTGTCCTGAGCGGGCATTCCC
This sequence comes from Macrobrachium nipponense, assembly GCF_015104395.2. Taxonomy (NCBI): domain Eukaryota; kingdom Metazoa; phylum Arthropoda; class Malacostraca; order Decapoda; family Palaemonidae; genus Macrobrachium; species Macrobrachium nipponense. The sequence goes on along the minus strand of NC_087210.1, from coordinate 89,705,279 downwards.
CTGACAAGAGCAAATCACAGCCCCCAGGTCCAGGCCAGGGGAAGGGAATGCCACCGATTTTAGCTTCGATCGTTGTGGTCAAATACTCTGCGTCGGATTCTGTGTCGATGGAAGGAGAAGAAGAAGAAGAATTCGTCATCAAGAGGATTCTGATTGGAACAGTTATAATTCGTAGTAATAAACAAGTTTTCAATAGTAAGGATATTTTGTAATTAGACAAAGGACATTTTTGGTTAGCAAGACGTTTCTTCTCTGATCCTTTGTAATCAGACAAAGGACATTTTTGGTTAGCAAGACACATCTTCTCTGATGTTTTGTGATTAGACAAAGGATATTTTCGGTTAACAAGACATTTCTTCTCTGATATTTTGTGATTAGACAAAGGACATTTGTAGTTAGCAAGACATTTCGCCTCTGATGTTTTGTGATAAGACAAAGGAGATTATTGGTTAGCAAGACATATCGTCTCTGACGTTTTGTTTGGACAAAGGAGAGCTTTGGTTGGCAAGACATTTATCTCTGATATTTTGTAATTTAACAAAGGAGATTTTTAGTTAGAAAATAATTTTGTGAAGCGACATAGAATTTTTATGAGATAGGAAAATCCTTTTATTTAGCAAAGCAAAACATTGGTAACAAATGATGTTGATTGTAAACAAAATGCAGGTTTCGTAAGCAAGAAAACCCGGCCATAAGGAAAGTAAATATTTAGTAAGCCAACAAATGTTGCTATGGCGTAAATTAAATTTTTGAATACCGGTTTTTCCAATGGCTAAAGGACATTTTTGATTAGCAGTGAAATATTTTCAGAAAAAATAAAGAAAAGTTTGGTCAGCAGCAATTTTTTTGAGTTTGAAAAGGATATCTCTTGTAAGCATGGAAACTTTTACTTGACTCAATGGAAAGTCTTTGATGAATATAGCAAATTAACGATTTTGGTAATCAAAGTAGTGTTGTAAGTAGACAGATGTAATTTTTGGTCAGCAGAAAAATCTGATAAGTAAAAAAACAGAATATTTGGAACTTTTCACAGACAAGATAATTTTAGCAAATAGCGACATTTCATCGGTATTCGAAACAAAAATCTTGTAAGTTATATTTAATAGAGACGATACATAGGTTGACAAAGGTGTCAGATCTAGTTAGAAAAGTCCTAAAAAAAAAAATAATGAGAGATATTAAGAAGCATTTTGCAAAATAAAACTCAATTGAAGATAAACTCAGAAAACTGTTTTCTTGACTGACTTTGATTACTATTTTTTTTTTTTTTTTCAGTTTTTATAAATTTACCTGAATACACAGGTGCTAAGTGAATACTCTTTACCTGCTTCGAAGGTTATGTTGATATACTGTGTGGTTGGTCGACGCACTATACAAGGAGGCTTGTCACAGTCCACCATTTCAAAGGAGATGATTTTATCCTCAGATCCTGGTAATAATAATAATAATAATAATAATAATGTACTTACATCTACACCACTATGAATTTCTTCACTATTTTAGTGACTCATGTTATTATGAGATTTTTGTGAATAATAATAATAATTAATAATAATAATAATAATAATAATAATAATAATAATTTCTTCACTATTTTAGTGTCTCATGTTGTTATGAGATTTTTATGAATAATAATAATAATAATAATAATAATAATAATAATAATAATAATAATAATAATAATAATAATAATAATAATAATAATGAAAATGTGAAACGTGAATGTGGAAATTAATAAAAAAATAATGAGTGATTAAATACAAAAGACAAAAAATAAACTTGGAGTGACTCTCGAAAAGCTGGCTAATGGAAAACATTACTGACATGTCCTTTGAGATAAGGTTCAATGGGTCGGCTAGGATGGAAACCTCCTTATCACCAAGCGCTTATCTTTCCACGGGAAACCCTTTTGCGTCATAATTCTCACATAGCCTCAGACGTAATTTTAGTAGCTGACGCAATTTTAGTAGCTGTGCAGTTCCGACATTTATTTCGGGGTTAAAACTCCAATTCTATGTCTTCTCCTCTTAACTTATGTTTGTTTTGTTCGTTTGAGGTTATACGCAAAATGTTGTGAGAATTTTGGCGAATATTTCACCAAAACAGGTTAAGCAGGGGGTGAGAAGGGGGAAGGTTGGGGGTGTCGTTTGCTGCGGATGGCTCAGTCTTGGCGGAGGTTTGCTGTCCCGTGGAAGAACTGTATATATATATATATATATATATATATATATATATATATATATATATATATATACAGGAAAATCCATAGTAATATTCTTGTTTATCAAGACGAAATATGTTTGTAGAAACAAGAATATTACTGTGGATCCTTTTACTTATTACTTAGAAGCACGGTACGGTGTTTTTATATTGCATATATATGTACATGTACATATATATATGTATATATATATATATATACATACACACACACACACACACATATATATATATATATATATATATATATATATATATATATATATATATATATAGTATATTATATATTGCTTATGTTCTCTTCCAGCTTTGTTGTACCCTACCGCAAAACATTATTTTTTTGTACAACATTTTGTGTGCTAGAGAAGAGGCTATCAATTCTGTGTGTGTGGGGTGGGGGGTGGGAGGTCTAAATAGCTTAGCAGTCTATTCTCCGTAGCCGTGTGAATAAACTCTGAAGATGGAAGGAAAGGCTCTTTCTATTATCTGTTATGTGTAGGAGTACGAAGAGCTTAGGAGTAGCCCATATTTTTTTGTATAATAAGAATTAACTGTGTAACTGAGTTTACGAAACATCTCTTCTGTATGCACATGTGATGGGTATATCTGTTTTGCGTAAGTAAACGAAAAGGCTATCCATCACGCTTTTGATATGTAGTAGCTATCTGTTCTGTGCAGATGCGACAAATTGCTATCTAATCAGTGTGGGTGTGTGAATTGGTTATCTAATTTCGCAGGCGTATGAACCTTTTGTGTATTTCATGTAGGTGTAGTTCAGATTAGCTGTGTATTTATTTGTAGGAACCTATACAGAAGGCATTTTTTGACAGAATTTTGGTGGATGAAAATGAAATAAGATTGCTTATTCAATTATTTAAAGTCTACTCTCTCTCTCTCTCTCTCTCTCTCTCTCTCTCTCTCTCTCTCTCTCTCTCTCACCCATTTATCTGCGTCTCTTTAACCAGCAAAACAACAAAATTATTTACCGCAGTCTTGGTACAGCGTCGCCTTGGCCTCTCCTAGGAGGAGGAGAAGGAGAGGCAGGAGATTGAAGAGGAAGATGAACAGCTGAGGCTTCTTAGCCATGATTTCGATGGTCTAATTCGAGTTGTGATGATACCTCGTCTGTGGCTTCGCGCTTCTATTTATACTTCGCTTAGATCTCGAAGGCCAGCGATGAGACGAATAATATCGCCTTATCGTTCGTGT
>NC_087210.1:89614350-89696850 GCF_015104395.2 Macrobrachium nipponense | reverse complement strand
CATATACAAAAATATGAAAAGCGGAAATGAAACAGATGTGGTTTATCTATACTTTGCAAAAGCTTTTGACAAGGTAGACCATAATATATTAGCGAAGAAAATTAGAAAACATAATATAGTGGATAAAGTAGGAAGATGGTTAAAAGAATTTTTACACAACAGAAAACAGATAGTTGTTGCAAACGATGAGAAATCGGATGAAGCTAAGGTAATATCCGGTGTGCCACAAGGTACGGTGTTAGCTGCATTACTGTTTGTTATTATGATTGCAGACATAGACAGTAACGTTAAGGACTCAGTAGTGAGTAGTTTCGCCGATGACACAAGAATAAGTAGAGAAATTACTTGTGATGCAGATAGGAACTCGCTACAAAGAGACCTTAACAAAGTATACGATTGGGCAGAGGTAAATAGGATGGTATTTAACTGATAAATTTGAATCAATAAACTATGGAGACAGAGAAGGAAAACTATATGCATATAGGGGACCCAGTAATGAGATAATAACAAATAAGGAAGCAGTTAAAGACCTTGGTGTGATGATGAATAGGAACATGTTATGCAATGATCAAATAGCAATTCTATTGGCAAAATGTAAAGCAAAAATGGGAATATTGTTACGGCACTTCAAAACACGAAAAGCTGAACACATGATTATGCTTTATAAAACATATGTTCGTAGTCCACTTGAATATTGCAATATGATATGGTATCCACACTAGCAAAAGGATATTGCACAAATAGAGAGTGTACAAAGATCCTTTACAGCTAGAATAGAAGTTAAGGGCCTTGACTACTGGGAAAGACTACAATCCTTAAAATTATATAGTCTAGAAAAGAGAAGAGAACGCTACATGATAATTCAGGCATGGAAACAGATAGAAGGGATAGCCGAAAACATCATGGAGCTCAAAATATCAGAAAGAGCAAGCAGAGGTAGATTAATAGTGCCCAAAACTATACCAGGAAAAATAAGGAAAGCACACAGGACATTAATCAACTACGCACCAGCATCGATAATGCAGCATCTATTCAGTGCGTTGCCAGCTCATCTGAGGAATATATCAGGAGTGAGCATAGATGTGTTTAAGAATAAACTCGACAAATATCTAAGCTGCATCCTAGACCATCCAAGATTGGAAGACGCAAAATATACCGGAAGATGCACTAGCAACTCTCTGGTAGACATCAGAGGTGCCTCATACTGAGGGACCTGGGGCAACCCGAACAAGATGTAAGGTCTGTAACGTAAGGTCTCTCTCTCTCTCTCTCTCTCTCTCTCTCTCTCTCTCTCTCTCTCAAATAAATAAATAAATAAATAAAAAACCTTAAATGTATGAATATTTTTTGCACTTGAAATGCACCTAAACACATAACCTCTCTCTCTCTCTCTCTCTCTCTCTCTCTCTCTCTCTCTCTCTCTCTCTCAAAAATAAATAAATAAATAAATAAAAAACCTTAAATGTATGAATATTTTTTGCACTTGAAATGCACCTAAACACTACCTAATCTCTCTCTCTCTCTCTCTCTCTCTCTCTCTCTCTCTCTTCTCTCTCTCTCTCTCTCTCTCTCTCTCTCTCTCAAAAATAAATAAATAAATAAATAAAAAACCTTAAATGTATGAATATTTTTTGCACTTGAAATGCAACTAAACACATAACCTCACTCTCTCTCTCTCTCTCTCTCTCAAAAAATTCTCATGTATCTATCTTATCTCTTGTACTTGAAATGCACCTAAACACATGGCACCCTCTCTCTCTCTCTCTCTCTCTCTCTCTCTCTCAGAAAAAAACCATATATGTATATTTTTTTGTACTTGAAATTCGCCTAGACGCCTGACACACTCTCTCTCTCTCTCTCTCTCTCTCTCTCTCTCTCTCTCTCTCTCTCTCTCTCTCTCAGAAAAAAACCATATATGTATATTTTTTTGTACTTGAAATTCGCCTAGACGCCTGACACTCTCTCTCTCTCTCTCTCTCTATCTCTCTCTCTCTCTCTCTCTCTCTCTCTCTCTCTCTCAAAGAAACGCACATGTATATTATGTATGATACTGTATTAATTTAACTTCCATGATTCTACAAAAGGCTGTTTACAATATGATAACTTCGCCGAAAAAATCACCCAATTCTCCTCCATCTTCTTTTAATAATAAATCCGAAATTAAATACCTTTGCAAGATGTGACACAGTATTGTCAATCTGCACACTTAGGTACTAGAAACCTTTGCATCCCCCACTAAAATCTTTTGCACCTCACTTTCACTCCCTGCTAAGGGTTTTAGCAAATGAAAATAGCAAATTGCTCGTAGTGCATTTTCATGTAAAATCAAAACAATTCTTATGGGAAATTCGACGACCCATCTTAATGACAGGGGTTGCTGTGAACTTTCGGCAAATCAGGTCAGGATAAAGAGGAGCAGCTGACGTAAGGATCGGAAAAGCCTTGAAGTGTTTTGCGGTTACCCAGGTCATGTAACCTATTGTGAGAATTATTACTTATAAAAGGTCTTCGTGGCGTTGCTTCGGTACCTAGATGCAGCCCCTTTCATTCTACAGTGGAAATTAAACCTGCTTTGGCAGCAATTGAATTGTCAGTTTGTCAATAACATGCTGGCTAGTTTTTGTGATTTGTCAGATACTATTAAGTAACTTCCTCCTTTGAGGCTCTTCATAAAGTAATGGAAGACGCACCTGACTTTCTCAGTCATTGAATAAACAATAATATTAAAAGTAACACTAAAATAAACATAGCTAAATTCATTTTTTTTTTTTTTGCATAGAACAAAGTACCCTCGCAGGTGGGTAGTGCCGTCGGTGCACCTCTTGCACTTCACTGTTGGCATTACTTACGGTTCTTTGCAGCGTCCCTTCGGCCCCTAGCTGCAACTCCTTTCGTTCTTTTTACTATATCTCCTTTCATATTCTCTTTCTTCCATCTCACTTTGCACCCTCTCCTGACACCTTTCAAACCTTTTACTGCCAATTTCTGTGTCAGCGCCGAATGACCTCATAGATCCCAGTGCTTGGCCTTTGGCCTAAATTCTATTTTAATTTCAAGTGTTATTTGATAAGTGATATATTTATGTAATAGTTTTTACCACGGGAAGAATTATGAAAATTATTACCGTAGTGGGCACAGTAGTTTTCGTATCTGTTCTGGTAAAGCGAGGCTGTCCATCATGAAAGTAATCATTTTGACGAAACTTTTAAGTAAAGTTAATGCACAATATTTTTATGTTTTACTTTAAAAATTCTCATGTTTAATGAAACATTTTATATGGAAGCTGACTGAACAGTTATTTTAGCGCCACTGTGTAACTCAGGATAGAAGGAAAGACACTAATTAAAAAGGATAAAATATGATTAATTGTTTCATTTCTCTTAGAAGGCGAAAGTAGAAAGAGTACACGCTGTGAATCAAACTTTGTTCCATCTATGGACAAAATGTGAATTATTTTTAGTCTTGCGTTACATATGTCACGTGAATCTGTTTGATCTATTGCGATTTAGAACGTGATTGCTGCTTATGGTTTTCAAAATGCAGCTTTTTTAAACCCAAGGTACCATTTCATGACAGTCAGGTCAAATTATTCGTAGGCAGGGTCAGGTCAGACGATGACCAGTAGACCACCAATAACTTCAGGTACCATTTTATTACCGTCAGACCAAGTTATTCGTAGGCTGGGTCAGGTCAAATGATGACCAATAGACCATAATTAACTCAAGGTTTACCACTTCATTATCATCAAATAAAGTAATGGCAATGATGAGCCAGTACATAGGTCTTGATCCCCAACTACTACTATTCAGTCAAAGAGTGGCCGAGGCCCGAGGTTAAAATTACTGCCGCTATGAGATCAAGTTTATTCGTGAATTTAGATCAAATGCTATTTTAGCTTATGTAAATACACTAAGGTTAGTAGAAAATAGACTAAATGTTGTATTTAAAAAAAGGCAAAAGTTTCTGAGAAATGAAAGTTCAGACTACGCATCTTTATGGCTTGGTTAGGCATGCTATTGTCAAGGTAATCGTGGTTTGAATAGTAGGTACCTTGGTAGTAGTAGCGATTATAATTGATGCTTACCTATTTTGGATTTAAGTTCTCTACGGTTTGGCCTTAATTGCTTATTTACCTCAAGTATACATTTTGGTGAGGTATGCCTGGCCTATGGAACCTAGCCTAGTACCTATTTGAATTAGGCTATTACTATGATAGGTAGGGTAAACAACCGAGTGGACTGGCCAACTCACCGACTACCCCGGTTTTGGCCACCCTCCGAAAAAGTACTTTAACACGTCCTGACACCAGAGATGGTCATCAGTCATGCATTGTTGGTGGTGATAGCAGGAGCTCAAGACCTCTACTCTCCTTTTGAAGTATTTTCTCCAAAGTTAGAAATTAAGGCCATATTTTAAGATTTAAACAGAGGGTAATGAAAAGTGTGGCCAACGCAATGCACACTACCCCAAAACACTTTCGAAGTTTTTACTTACAACTCCAAATATTTCAAAGATTGACGCCATCTTGATGTTTGCGGAGTCGCTTGTGTCAACAAACTTCCCATTTCCTGTGCTAAATCCGCACACCACTTGTACCCATAGGCGCTGGGGCACTTTCATCACAACAATCATAAACCTGTCCTCTGACCAGTACTTATCCAAGGGGACCACGGCATTTCTCTGTGGTGTTTTGCAGCGTTTTGCGTTCTTCTGTTGTTTATCAGTGTTGTCAGTTGGTATGAGTTTACCCTCCAAACTGGGTATAAGACTTACATAAAACCGGGGAATTAAGTGAAATTAGCGTATCTATTTGTAGTATGTATACATAGGTATTACAGCAATTTTATCATACTGCATTACTATGACAACTAGACTTCTTGGAAACAGTTTGTAAATGCATCGGCGTAGGGTAAAACACCACGGAAGGCCAACCCTCACCACGGTGGACGGGTCTTATTCACTCGATATTTAATTGGTGAAACAAGAATACAATTGCAACTCTAAGCATACCATTTAAAAGATTGAAGTTTTGTCAACATAATGTGATATATGAAAGCCCCATACAAACTAAAATAAGCATGTGAGCTCTTCGTACAATATGTTTTCAAGGCAGTTTTGAAATCCAATATGGCGGCTACATTTTGCATGGAAGGTTCTGATCAGTGACGGCCACCATCTTTCCCCAGCCTTCCCAGCACTCATTTGAACAATGTTAGCGTATATATGTAACGTTTATTGATCTTACTCAAGATTGCAGTTGTAATCAGTACAATAAAACAACATTTTGTTGCCTATATTAGTGAAAGTATGAAACTTGTTATTCCCGGGGTTATGGTTTGAAGTGAATTCATTCTTACCTTGTAATCGGTGGTTTTTATCCTTACTGCCATCACAACTGAAACTCCACAGTGCTTATTTGATTGTTATTATACACATTATGGTCTCAGTTCACTCCACATTGCACTTTAAACCTGTTGCTGTTCCTAGTTTCTAAGCGCGCGCGCCACAAACACAGTTACGAACAGCAGACGACGAACTGCAAAGTTTTATTCCCTAAATTGTTTACTTTACTCGTTATTTAGTTTAAATTTACTTTTTTATTTAAAAATTTTAATTTAATTCATGTATATTATCCCAAATTACCCCGAAAAATTACAGATATTTCTAGAGTAGATACAATCAAATGTTTCTAACGTTTTTGTACATCTGGCTGCCGAAAACCATAGAGGAACGACTACGGAAAAGTGCATAGAGGAACGACTACAGAAAAGTGAATTATATACGTTTTTTTTTTTTTTTTTGCTTTTTTGTTTTTGCTAGCACTTTTCATTGATTTCAGTCTATATTAGTATTTTGAATTTCTTTAATAATCGTATGCCAGAAATAAATGTAACCTTTAATGTTTGCATGATTTAATGTTTGCATGCTAAGAATAGCAAAATCATCGTTGCCACATTAGTGGAGGCTTCACACATACGCCGTTCCATTATTATAAACTGTTTCCATGAATTTTAGTTGTCATAGTAATGCAATAATGATAAAATTGCTTTAATATTTATGTATATATACTTCCAATACATAGCCTAATTTCACCAATTTCAACGTTTTGTGTGTAGTCTTATACCCAGTTTGGAGGGTCAACACATACCGAATGGCAACAGAGAGAGAGAGAGAGAGAGAGAGAGAGAGAGAGAGAGAGAGAGAGAGAGAGAGGCGGAGGAACGAAGAAGAAAAGGGGTGGCGGTGGAGGGGGGGAGAGGGTAGGTGGAGCTTTATACGTGTGTTCGTATCCATTTCTGCATAATGGAGTTTTTGTCTCTTGGTACAAGGACAAGTGTCGTTATTCTTTACGATTTAGTGATTCACGATACCCTTATAAATTACGGCACTGGGTGTAATGCACTATAGCAAAATCTCGTTCTGTTACGAGTGTTCATTACAGAAATAGGTATTGCCCAAAAACGTGCTTGCACTGTCTCTGAAACCCATAGTAGATATGCTGCTTAGTTGTCAATCAAGTTTTTATAACCAAGTATTTTTTACAAGCTAGCTATTGAATAAATTTGTATGTTTCTCAGTCAAAACATATGCCCTTCAATGCTAACTTTCCTCTTTTAATGACTTTCTGGTCATTGCAAATTCGGCCCCATAATTTCTTATGGTGCGAAAACAGACAGAGGCCCAGGGACCGAAAACGATTGCGTCACACTACGGCGGTAATCCGGCAGTAAAACATCTTCATATATCCAAAAAGTAAATAATAAAGATATATATGCGCATTACAATTATAACAATTACATGAATAGCTGATAACAATCTGCATGAATAACTGGTAAACTGTTCTGCAAGACAGTTGAGTATAGCAATTATTTACAATAGGTACGAAAGTCAAGATGTCGTAACGTCATGATACAAACTTAAAAGAACGTTCTAATTCCGAAAAATAATTACTTAAATTTGAGTCAGAGTTGAGTTACTTTTTCAATAACGAATATTTTCAAATTAATCATCATAAATATGTAAAATATTGATGTTTTACTATTTATTTAAAAAATTATCGAAGTGCACTCTTCGTCGTCGTCTTCTACAAAACAGTTGTTTACTCGGTGAGGAAAAGTTTTCAGATTATTGTGATAAAAGTGCCCCAGCGTCTGTGGGTACAAGTGGTGTGCGGATTTATCACAGGAAATGGTTAGTTTATTGACACAAGCGACTCCGTAAACATCGAGATGGCGTCAATCTTCTAAATACCTCGAGTTGTAAGTAAAAATGTTGAACGCGTTTTGGTGAGATTTGCACTACGTTTGAGACCGTTTTCAGTACCCTCTGTTTAAATCTTAAAATTTGGCCTTAATTTCTAACTTTGGAGAAAATACTTACTTCGAAAGGAGAGGAGAGGTCTTTAGCTCCGTTTCTCACCAACAACAAGTCGCGACTGATGCCCATCTCCGGTGTCAGGACGCGTTATAATGTACTTTTTCGGAGGGTGGCAAGCGTTGATTGTAGGTGGCCTGTTTGGCCTGCCGTGGTGTTTTACCCTATGTGTGATGCTCCACTAGATTGCCAACGATGAGTCATTTTTCGTTGCGTCGTCTGCTTGTAAGTATACATCAGAAATATTTGTAATTTTTGGGGGTTAATTTGGTTGCAAAAAAGGGATATAGACATGAATTAGATAAAAATTTTGAAGTAAAGTTAAACTACATAATGAGTAAAGCAAACAATTAAGGGAATAAAGCTTTGCACCTCATAAACAGCGTAGTCGTCTACTGCTCGTAACTGTGTTTGCGGAGTGAGTACTTAGGAACCAGGAACAGCAACGTGGTTCAAGTGCAATGTGGAGTGAATTAAGACCAAAATGTGTATAATTACAATCAAATAAGCACTGCGGAGTTTCAGTTGTGATGGCAGTAAGGATAAAACCACCGATTACAAGGTAAAAATGAATTTACTTCAAACCATGACCCCAGGAATAAAAAGTTTCATACTTTCACTAATATAAACAACAAAATGTTATTTTATTGTGCTGATTACAACTGCAATCTTGAGTAAGATCAATAAACGTTACATATATACTCTAACATTGCTCAAATGAGTGCTGGGAAAGATGGTGGATTGTCTGTGGTTAGAATGGCCAGCCACGCAATTGCCGCCATATTGTATTTCAAAACTGCCTTGAAAACATATTTTACGAAGAGCTCACGTGCTTATTTTAGTTCGTATGGGGCTTTCATATATCACTTTATGTTGACGAAACTTCAATCTTTTAAATGGTATGCTCAAAGTTGTAATGGTATTCTTGTTTCACCAATTAAATATCAAGTGAATAAGGCCTGGCCAGCGCGATGACGATGGATTGTCTGCGGTTGTTTACTCTACTGATACCTTACAAAAATTTGACAAGTAGCCTGCAAGTTACCCCACTATCTAAAACGACTGAAATGAGGGTTGTATGTTAATTCTTTAGGTACATGAATGGTTACTTTGGTGCTAGAAACTTTTTTTTTTTCCTCATCCTTAGACATGTATCCCACAAGATACTGGTATGACGGCCAAAAAACTAGGCTACTACCGCATTGCACAACTCAGGAATGTAAGAAGTGCTTAGCCTAAATCACAACATAGCCACATCAGTTGAAAAAATACATGAGTTCGTGCCAGTCGTCCTCAACAATCACCCAAAAACTTATACTACAACACAGTAATATGGAAATTGGGAGGTAAAGGGATATAGCCGAACCTTGTTTTACCTAACCTAACGTAGGGTGATAGGTCCTGTCCAACAGGGTTGCGTAAACTATTAAGAATTGAGGCTCTCTGGTACTTTGTATGGTCTTCTTCAAGTCCTCTGAGACTTAAAAGAGAACGGTAACCAAGTCTTAGTAGTAGCCTAGGTGGCTAATGCCTGAAGTGGCGGGGTCCGGGATGGCATAGCCTAGTAGTAAAAGCTCTGCCAAGGAGTTCGATTGTATATTTTTTGTAGGGCTCAGCATACCCCAAGATGTTGGGATATGTAGTCCCCACTCCCCATCTGCTGCTAGTTTCTGGATACCTGACCTGCTAATAAGCAGCATGGAAGTCTAGAGGGTCTGTTCCCTGCAGGATGGTTACAGACCACCTTTCAATGAATCTTCCCGCCCATCCATATTCTGGCGTACCTTCCTTGATTGCCCAAAGCTTTGGTCCTTGGTGCAGAGGTGAAGGCACTGCTGGAGCTGAAACGCTTGAAGCCCAGGTTCCTTTTGCTGCTTAGTACTAGTCCACTTGTTGTATGGTGACCGTAGACTCTATTGCTGAACAAGCATTTACATGTCATTGTGTTTACCCTTATTTAAAGTTTTTCGCACTTGATAGTTTATATGATCTGCAGTCAACTTAATGCTCTTGGTTCGTATTTTGAATACTCCTTTATAATCCCAAATACTGTACCTCAGTGTTATACTATGCAAGCGGGCATTTTTTAGATGGCTGTGCAAAAGGAAGTACAATAGACCTTGAAGAGAAAGTAGGTGTGTTCTTGTAATTGTCTTTTATGAAAGTCTCTTATTTAGACAGAAAGCTGATGAGTCATTACATATAAGTTTTCTACATAAACAACAATCTTGCATTGCAAGAGGAGAGCAAAAGAATTTACCACATATTATACAAACATGCAACATTTGAAACACTTTTTGGTGTTTCATGGTAAAACCATTATTTTCTTTTGAGTGCTGTCTTCCCAACCCCGGCAATTTGAAAATGCTTTAGTTTCAGGTGTCTCAGGCATAACATGCCAGATAAGGATATGGTAAGGGCATTTTTGAATTGGAGACTAAACTGTGAGAAAACAATTCTTTGTTCTGGAAGAATAATTTAATTTCTCAGTGATCAGCATGCATAAGTAAACTAAGGGGTTTGCATTTATGAAACAGCTCTTCAAAAATGAAGCAAGTATATTATAGTATTTTATTCATTTCTTCTTATTTTGATAATGTTCAATATACAGGCAGTCCCCGGGTTACGATGGGTTCGGCTTACGACGTTCCACGACGTTCCGAGGTTAAGGCGCTTCTCAATTATATTCATCAGACATTATTTCCAGAGTTACGACACATGTTCCAGGGTTTCGACTTCTACAACACTGATCTGGCAGATGAAATATGACACCAAAAATGCAAAATAATCAATATTTGAAGGTTTTTTTTATGAAAAATGCAATAAGAATGCAGTTTACATAGTTTCATACATTCAACTTACCTGTCAGATATATACATAGCTATCGACTCCGTCGTCCCCGACAGAAATTCGAATTTCGCGGCACACGCTACAGGTAGGTCAGGTGATCTACCTGCCTGCCGCTGGGTGGCAGGACTAGGAACTATCCCCGTTTTCTAATCAGATTCTCTCTGTCGCTGGGAAGGTAAACATATGTTTGCTTTCCCTCCTGATTTGATTTTCGTGTTTCATCGCCATCGATCTTCTGGGCCGACTTTTACAGGGAAGTACTGGATCGTGGTTTGGCATACGTTTTTAATAACTTTTTTGATAACTTGTAATAACTTTTAATGAATTAAAACTTCGAAGTTTTCGAAGAATAGAGTATGTGTAAACTCCGAAGTTTTCGGTAGACAATTACATAGTTTGCAAGAAAGGGAAATATAAATATTTATTCATTGATAAAGTGTAATAAATGTTAGAATTTGATTGAGGAAAATAAGGTAACTTCCTATTTGAGGAAGTCAGAAAACATAGAACTAGATATGCTTTCTGTAGAAGCTTTAATAGCCCTCGTTCTGACAAGCAGTTAGAATATTAACAGTACTAGTAGTGTTGTTTCCTCATCACCTTCTTACTTCACAGAAACTACAAATTCATTTGCAATTTGAAGATAAAGGAATGTGGCTCAAGATACGAGCTATTATAAGGTAAGAAGTGATTATAGTGTTCCCCATTGCAATAGAGGGTGCGTCTGATCGGCTCTGTCTCGCTCCAGGCCTAGACCTCTTCCAAGCTCCCTGGCCCGGAGGAGAAGGAATGTCGAAAGCCGTACGGAGGTTATGGAGAACCCCCACCGTTCAGGCGTCCCCTCGGCAGGTTCTGTAGAACGTTCCAGACTGCCAGGGATAGCCATTGGAAAGGCATCCTAATTCAATGTGTTCCCCTTTTTATTATCGTCTTGACGAATAAGGAGTAAAACATTCAACGGCGTAGATTAAATGAAGATGCAAGATAATCTCGTCTGGCTATCGGAACCTCAGAAGAGACAGAGAAAGGAGAAGTATATGAAAATATATCTATTCTGAGAAGAACGAATTAGATATTAAAGAATATTTGTTGATCGAATGAATTATATGGATCTCGTTTAGTGAGTACACATATATATCAACTTTTTAAGACTTCTAGCTCCTTGGGCATGAAGCTCCGGTAACGAGGCTCAATGCGCCTAAAGCGTCTGAAACAAGGCGCAAAGCGCCTGAAACGAGGCGCAAAGCACCTGAAGGGCCTGAATATGGGCGCAAAGCGCCTGAAAGACTATGAACCAGGATCTTTATCGGAAATGGAAGTCCTTCTCATTCAGAAGAAAGGGAGGGCTATGTCCGAAAATGGAAGTATTGTCGAATTCTAAGCAAGAACAATATACAAGAGATCAGAACCTTCCGCACACAGGATCTTCCAGAAGGCGGAAGATTCCAGATTCGAATAACCTTCCAGACGTACAGAACTTTCCAGGCGAGGATCGCCTTTCAGATGCTCGGAACTTTCCAACAAGAAAACTTTCCAAGGGCGATACGTCTTCTAGGATCCAGGAGTATTCTGATCACGATACTCCTCCCAGGCGCCAGGAGTATTCGAAACGCGATACTCCTGCCAAGCACCAGGAGTATTCCGACGAGCACGATACTCCTCCCAGGCGCCAGGAGTATTCGGAACGTGATACTCCTACCAGGCGCCAGGAGTATTCTAGGCAAGATACTCCTGCTTAGCGCCAGACACTTTCTCCTACAAGAAGAGCCTGACAACCGCCGAGAGTCTTCCAGGCGAAGGGTGAAAGACATTCGAGGCTTCTCCTGATAGGGACGGGAGTTGTCGCGCAGGCGGCCATTGCCCTTGTCAGGATCGTCTTAATGCAATAAAGGCAAGAGCAAGTTCGGTTTTTTCCAGGCAGGGACTCAAGATGTAGCACAGGCTGCCGTAGCCCTTGTCAGGTTAGAGTCGGTACTGCGAATAGCCCTTCACCTTTCGAAAGGAAGCGCTCTCCTTCGGTTGCTCAATCTTGCCCCAAATTGAGGAATGGAAGATAGAGCAGAATTGTGAGAATTAGTTCAGTATTAGTAAGAGGATATTAAAATCATCCTCCTTCTAAAATAGATTGCAACCAACCATTTACAGAAAGAGGGGCAATCGTTTGGAAGTGGAACAAGATTCGTACGAGCTCTCATTCATTGATTAGAGGCTCTTCCAGATAAGAAAGGCGTGAAATACGGACTTATCTCCAAGATAATAAAAGCTGGAGAGATTCTCTTCGATCCTCGGTTGTCATTTGCAATATCTTTCGACTAATACTCATTCGGGATTATTGACGAAATGAACGAAGAGAGTAAGATTTCTATTCTTTCTCTGCATGTCGGAAAGGAAAGAGTGTCGGAGAAGGCTTGCTGATATGACTACTGAATGACAAGTCATAATACGCATACCATAGTTGCCTTTCTGGTTCGCTACGGAATTGTCTATATCCTTACAGGATTTTCCTAGTAAAGACTTCGCTTAAAAGGTTTGTTACGACAATACCTATTCAGCCTCGGTATTTAACAAAGGTTGTTTGCCTAAAATTTGCATTATTGAGAGCTTTCTTAGACTCGAGAATAATTTTATTATATCCATTCATTGAAGGGAGTAACTGGCAACTCAGAATGAATGCAGCCAGGCAGTGAACGACACGGCTGTAATTGTGAGCCAACCTAGTACCATCCGGTTCTCGGTCGTGAACGGGTGGTTACATCTTTCTCTCCTAAAGGATCGAATGCTTCACCGTATATTCCCCATACAATCAGGGACTTAACCACGAATTGAGGGGATTTTTTAGGCAAACATGAATAACATCGTATTCGTTTTGCTAAGGATATCTCTCTGCCTCGGCGAGGAAAGAATGTAGTAGGAAATTCACCTTAAGATAACGATACGCTTAAGCCTTATGCACACACCGTGGTTAATTACAGCGTTCCTACTATCCTTACAAGAGTTTCCTAGATGAATGCTGCTGTTTTACCACAATGTGATAGGATTATAAAGAATTTTAGTTCGGCAGAGCACGATTTAACATTCATTGGAAAGAGTTGTCAGACCCTGCGGAAAATATTCACAGATATCTTCGCAAGGCAGAGGATGAACGACCTTCTTATAGATTGCTTCCTTTTCCTCGAAACAAGAGAGGTAGCAAGATACGCCATCTTTAAATTAAATAGGGGAATAAACTTTAGTTTTTTTTTTTCCCCTAGTTGTATATATTCTTAACACATATTAAAATAAATGGGCGTCTAAGGAAGAAGATGAATGCATCATTTTGGCAATAAAAGGTTGGATTCACAGAAGTCACGTTCTTCTTTCAGCATGGGTCGGAAGGTTTTTCTAAGAGATTTGATCGGAATCTATTATAAATATTGGACCTGAAAAACCTATTCACTCTGAGTCTGTCTGCGTGCAGACTGACCAGAAGTAAATATGAATGAGAGGATTTTTCAAGGGAAGCTTGATAATTCCTTTAAATATGTTAAAGACATAGAGTTGCTGCAGATCGTGCTAGATAGAAAGGGGAAACTGTCCTCTTCCTCTTCCGATACCTCTGTGAACCACATAATGGTTTTCTTCCCTTTCAGAGGGAAGAATCACCTGGTAATTTATGCTATCAATGAACACAGTGAAAAGATATATTCTGTCTAGACAAAGAATATTAGAGATAGTAGAGAATTAAGATCTTCGGATCTTATACAATACCTCTATACGATAAGAGTAAGAGAGCTTATACTTAGAATGGGATCCTAATTTGGGCCTCAGATTCCGTGTTCCGACAAGATGGAACTGCTCCTAATCAAATGTTTCTCTTGGTCCTAAACGATCAAAAGGACAAGTGAAATTTTGGGCTTTAGAATCTGGAATCAAATTCTATGACGACTCGGCAATGGGTTCTGGCCAGCATAGTATGTTTGGCAAGAGAACTAAAGCCTTTTATTCCTGGATCAACGCTTTTAGATAGAGGTTTCGTTGTCCGGGTAATGTAGTGACATTGTCATCTACAGAAGAAGAAAAGGTTTAAACGTTTACTGACAGAGTCTTTGGAACGCGAGAAGGGCTCCAACTACTTCCCAAAAGGTTCAGAGAGATACATTCAAGAGCTAGAAATCAACCAATTTCAGCTCAGAATCTCTTTAAATTCCAAGCTCCTTCCCTTCCTTCGGGCAAGGATAGGGAAGCTTCTGCAACGAGAAAACTCATCAACATGTAGGAGGAGAACTCGTTAGCAACGGAAGTATGCAATAATGATCCTCCTCGGAGGAAGACTTGTCTCTTGGACTTTTGAGATTTCCTATTGTCTACTGGATGGAGCGGGACTAAATTGTGATGAATGTGCAGGAGCAATTAGCGTCTTTGGTAGGAGTACTTTCTAAGGATCCTACTCGTAAAAAAGGATGACAGACTTCTGATTAAGAAGATCCAAATACCGATCTCCTGTCGGGCGCGACGAACCCTACAGGGAGTTGTCGCACAAGCGGCCATCTCTGGGGGAGCGATGCGTTAGGCGCGAGACTGGGAAAGGAAGTAACTCCTGCCAAGCGTCTGGCGCCAACTAGGAGCCAGGCGCCAAGTAGGCGCAAAGAGCCTGACTTTACTGTAGATCGTTCTAGGCCAAGATCTTCATCCAAGCAACAAGAGCCAACTGAGAGAGAGAACTCCTGATAGGAGTATAGCGCCCGCCTAAGCGCAATATACTTGCCATTCGAAAGGCCATTCCATGAGCGATACTCCTACCAAGCCACAGGATTATTCGGAACTAGATGCGCCTTCCATAGGTCAGGAGTATTACGGGAAGAGATACTCCTGCCAGGCGCCTTGAGTACTCTGACCTCGATACTCCTCCCAGGAGCCAGGAGTATTCTAGACTTCTTACTCCTACCAGGCGCCAGGAGTATTCGAAGCGCGATGTGCCTACCAAGCGCCAGGAGTATTCTGAGCTTAATACTCCTAACAGGCGCCAGGAGTATTCGGAACGCGATACTCCTGCCAAGCACCAGGAGTATTCCGATGAGCACGATACTCCTCCCAGGCGCCAGGAGTATTCGGAACGTGATACTCCTACCAGGCGCCAGGAGTATTCCGATCACGATGCTCCTCCTAGGAAAGCGATACTTCTGCCAGGCCGCCAGGAGTATTCCGAGCACGATACTCCTCCCAGGCGCCAGGAGTATTCGGAGAGCGATACTCCTGCCAGGCGCCAGGAGTATTCAGAGGACGAGGAGGGTATTCCGATCGCGATACTCCTCCCAGGCACCAGGAGTATTCGGAGCGTCGATACTCCTGCCAGGGCGCCAGGAGTATTCTGAGCTTAATACTCCTAACAGGCGCCAGGAGTATTCGAAGCGCGATACTCCTGCCAGGTGACAGGAGTATTCGAAGCGCGATACTCCTGCCAAGCGCCAGGAGTATTCGAAGCACGATACTCCTGCCAGGCGCCAGGAGTATTCGAAGCGCGATACTCCTGCCAGGCGGGCCAGGAGTATTCTGGAGCTTAATACTCTAACAGGCGCCAGGAGTATTTGGGAGCGAGATGCGCCTTCCAGACGGCAGGAGTATTCGAAGAGTTTTACGACTGTCAGGCGCCAGGAGTATGCTAAACAGGATACTCCTCGCGCCAGCCAGGCGCAAGCCAGGCGTTAGGCTTCATCCAGATGAGATCCAGTTCAAAGAAAGTCCTAGTCTTCTTTGAAACAATGGTGATCTCTAAAGCACTTCATAAGTGACTTGATGATACCTTCAAACAGCTGAGAATTTAAAAAGCTCATGAAGTGCGAGCTTTTGCAAATTCTTGTTCTTTTCGTAACAATATGTCAGGAAGACATATTAGCTTTAACATATAAAGAGATGCAACTATGTGTTGACTGCTCATTACACGAAGGACTTCAAGTTAACCTACGAGAGATTCTTCTCTCTTGGTTTATACGTATCAGCGGATACGTTGCTGGGATAAGGAGCCGACACTGATCCTTTAATAATGAGTTGAATTTATTTTAACTCAATGATTTTTATTGGAGGTTTGAAAGGAGGTTGGGGGATAACTCTCTTTCAATTTAGCGCGAACCCTCATGTTAGGAACAGGTGATCGGGATCGGTGTTGCGCTCCTTAAATAGAAGTGCGTGTTGTCATATAAGCGGATGTGCTCCCATTGACAAACGCCAGTTAGGTTCTGTCGAGTAAAGTGGGAAGAGACCCCATCGACAGATCCACAAGAACTCTTGGCCACAGATCACTATCTCGCTAAGGCTCTTGAGATGAAGCAGACTCCTATGCAATAGCTAGGAAGTCAACCCTTCGTCTAGAAACACAGAGGAACTAAGGTCTATAAATACCTACAACATATGTTGTTTACCTGTCTAGTCAGTAATTAGCTGTCTCTTGCCCTCCACCAAAGGGTGTCAATCAGCTATGTATATATCTGACAGGTAAGTTGAATGTATGAAAATGATATTGTTATGATACAATAAAGTTTCATACATACTTACCTGGCAGATATATACAATTAAAGACCCACCCAGCCTCCCCGCAGGAGACAGGTGGAAGAGAGAATCTGATTAGAAAACGGGGATAGTTCCTAGTCCTGCCACCAGCGGCAGGCAGGTAGATCACCTGACCTACCTGTAGCGTGTGCCGCGAAATTCGAATTTCTGTCGGGGACGACGGAGTCGATAGCTATGTATATATCTGCCAGGTAAGTATGTATGAAACTTTATTGTATCATAACAATATCATTTTTCAATGCACCCAAAGCATTAAAAGTAAGATCTTCTTAGGATTTTTGAAGATGTTCCGGCTTACGACGATTTTCGGCTTACGATGCGTCTCAAGAACGGAACCTCCGTTGTAACCTGGGGACTGCCTGTAGTACCATAATATTCCTCTTAAAATTCTAATTCTACATAGTATATTAGTTTACCTACTCAAGATATTAGATAATTGCTGTAAAAGTATTGTGGATGTTAGAATAATGGTGGAATCTAGTGATGTGTTAAAATTTAGCATTTGCATATTCAAAATATAAATTGTTCCGATACGTAATACAAACCCTCGGTCCTTTAACAATAGGAAGGTAACTAGCGGCAGCTGGGACGGTCGTAAGCTTCGAACAGGGCGGGAGAAACGGTAAGTTAACTGCTTGTCCGATCGTGCGCGCGCCCGCGCGCCCGAGAGGTGAAGAATCACTTTTGCTTTCGGCCGCGGGTGTGAAGGACGTGTTCGTCATCGCTCTCTGCCCGCTTCATCGTCGTATGCTTTGTTTATATTGTGTTTTCTACTAATGGTTTGGTTTGACTTGAAAATGAAACTGTAAGTACACTGTTTTCATTTTCATTACTTAATTATGAATCAACATGGAGCTATCGCCGTAGAGACGGCGATTTCCGCTCTTTTCATGAATTGAACCCTTTTGAACTTAACGTCTCGGTGCCGAGGGCGGGCCCCCCCCCGGGCCCCAACTCACGCGCCGAGTCATGTATTTTTGGGCGAAAGTGTGTAATTGAAAGATGTAAGTACTCTTTTTCATTATATTTTTGCCCTGTGCGTTCGTTGCCGAGAGCTTGATTGCGCTCGGCAAGAGCCTCTTATTTTGTATGAATAGAATGCAATGAAAGTGGATTCGCAATGGACAGTTTTCTTTTCAGTTTTCATTTATTAATTTGCAATCGAAATTTTAATTTTGGATCAATTTCCGCTCTTACCCGGGAATTAATCCTTACGATTATTGCTGTGAAAGTGAAAATAGCAAGTGCAGTATTGTTCAATGTTTCATATATATTTATGATAGCATCATATTATTATGGATCAAGTTTCCGCTCTTTACCGGGAATTGATTTTTCCCTCTTTAAGTTCTATGAAGTGAATCGCAAGTGCAGTATTCTGTTTCATTTTCAATATTACTTTTCACTGCTGTGCGGGGGTAGGGGAAGCGAAGGTCTGCCAGGAAGTCGTCGGAAAGCTCTCCCGCGACTCCCTTGGTATCCGATTCTTCGTCTTCTTTCCTGCCCCCCCCGCTCAGCTTTCCTCGTATTTTGTTTTTGGGTCTTCCTTCCGTTCCGGGGTTCGGGTGGGCATGTCTCCCCCCCCCCCGTGCGTGAGGGAACCCCTCTTACTAATCTGTCTGTGCTACCGCAGGTGCTACAGCCGTGGGAGACGACCTTGGACAGGTATGGACCACTGCGGCTGCAGGGCGTGCCTAGCATCCACGATCTGCTGCAGAGTCTAGCGAGGTCTGGGGCGGTGACCTTGGGATGGTCTCCACTACAACCTTCACGGCCGCTTATGCTGCTTCCCGCTGGTCTACACTCCCCATGCTGTGTCGGTGACGCCGTCTGCCGCTTCTAGGGCCGGTCGCCGCCGTACCGAGGAGGGGTATGCCGCCGCCGCCTGTGTTTTCTTCTTGTGTTGCCTGCCCCAGACTTCCGCTGTTCCAGCAGCTCGCCCCTGGACCGGCCGCCAGTACCACGCTGGCTGCCGATGATTCTACGAGGCGATGGCTGGGCCTGCCGTACCTGTCGCTGATGTGGTTCCCGCTACTGGCTTGGCTGTCCCTTCTGTGTTTACCGCTGCCGCTGTTCCTGCCGCTTAAGCTGAGCTGGTTGCTGTTCCTGTCGCTCCTGGTTTCCTGCGCCTGTCCATGCTGGTCCTGCCCATGGTGTGTCTTCCCCAGTCCCAGGTCCTTCCGGACAGGTGCAGTCGGGCCGTGTTGCTTCGGCAATAGGCCCGACTCCGGCCTGGATGGAGGACCTGACGACTGTCCTGCGTGAGCTGACGAAGAAGAGGAAGGTGTCATCTTCGTCTGTTGCTGCCTCTTCCCCTTCGACTTCTAAGGCCCATAAGCCGAAGAAGAAGAAGGCTGCCTCCCCCCCCTAAGAAGTCTCCTTCGGGAACTTCTAAGGGCCCGTCCCACCTCGGTGGGACGGGGGGTCCTTCTGCTGGTCCTTGCTCCTTCGGGAGCGGGGGGGGCCCCCGTCTCCCCTTCCGTAAGGAAGAGATAGACGGGGACCCAGAGGAGTATCGGTTAGCTCTGGTACTTCCTCGCCTGGTGCTAGCTGCGATGCCGCTACGCCAGGTTCCGGCTCGGTCTCTCGTTCGTCGAGATCCCGAGTGTACGCTCTCCCTCGGGAGACCGTGCAGCCAAAGTTTCGGCGCCAGAGTTTCGCTCGGCGCCAAGACCACGGCACGGAGCAGAAGGCTGGCGAGAACCGCTCAGGTGACTCTTGCCAGGCCAGCGGCCGCTCTCGGCAGCGACCCAGCTGGTAACCGGGTTTTGTTATTCCCCTAAGAAGACTCCTTCGGGAACTTCGAAGGGCTCGTCACATTCCGGTGTGACGGGGGGGTTTCTTCTGCTGGTCCTCCTGTTCCTTCGGGAAGCGGGGCCCGTCTCCCCTTCTGAGAAGAAGAAGAAGACGGGGACCAAGGGTGTGCCTGGCTACCGCTGGTACACCCTCGCCTGGTCTTGGCAGCTCTGCTGCTAAGCCAGGTACCGCTCGGTTTCTCGTCCGCGAGAAGTTCCGAGTGTACGATCTCCTTCGGGTGACCGTGCAGCCAAAGTTAAGACGCCTGAGTTCGCTCAGCGTCATGACCGAGGCACGGAGCAGAAGACTGTCGAGAGCCGCTCAGGTGACTCTCGCCAGGCCAGCGGCCGCTCTCGCAGCGACCAGCCGGTACCTCGGGTGGACGTGACGGTCTCTGACCGGCCACGGTTGAGGCTGGGAAGAGGTCCCCCAGGTCCCCTCGACCGACGGTACCAGCCTCGGTTGGTACCAGCGGTTTGACGTGCCGCGAGGACGCTCACCGGTCCTCACGGCGAAAGCGAGCTCTGCAGGTCACCTGACCGCCGCTCCCACAGGGACCGGGCGGATACGGTGACCAGCAGCAGCTCGTCTGACGCACGGGACCGGGGTCGACGTGCTCAGTCGAGCCGCTCGCCACAGGGGAGCGGCACGGCCAGGCCTGCAGATCGATCCCCACCGCGGGTTGGTGATCGGCTGCAGCCCCCCACGTACGCTGGTCCTGCCAGCGAGCGGGGGGGGGAGCGTCAGGTCTGTCTCTCCACTACCTTCAACTTCCTCGGGCTACACCGGGAAGAGCGAGGTAGCTAGGAGTGATCTGAGAGTGCGCCGCTCACGATCCCGTCACGACGCCGCACGTGCCAGTATGGTCTTAGGACCAACCAGGACGTACGCGCAAGTGATTGGAGGCGACCGTCAGGGGGGGAGAGGGGGTAGCGTCAGTTCTGTCTCTCCGATACCTTCAACTTCCTCGGCATACGCCAGGAAGAGCTAGGTATATAGGAGTGATCGTGAGAGATGCGCCGCTCACGATCCCGTCACTACGCCGCACGTGCCAGGTTGGTCTTAGGACCAACCAGGACGTACGCGCAAGTGATTGGAGGCAACCGTCAGGGATCTGTTGCTGGTCCTTCTTCTGAAGGAGGAGGGTCCTGGGAGCTGCTCTTGTTGGAGGGACTGGACGGTCCTACTCCTCAAGACGCTGTAACTTCCGAGATTCAGAGTAACTTTACCCAGGTTATTGCACTGATTCGTCAGCACAACGACCGGGGGGGAAGGATCGCCGCTCCCACCGAGCAGAGCCCCATGTCTCTGCTCGAGTCGTTTTGGGGCCCGAGAGGGAACCCAAACCGACGGTGGGTATGCCGCGATCGGAGCTTACCGATTCTGTCTTGAACCAAGAGCTCTCGTCTCGCCGGACAAGAAGGCTCTCTCAGTTCTGGCCGGTCGATCAAGCTACTTCCACCTCCTCTACTGCGACAGCGGCGTTTCTACGTGTCTTCGGACACCGTATTTAAATACTCCTTCGGTCCTCCTGAGAGGTTTCGACCTCGACGAGGACTGGAATGAGTCGGAGGACGGTATCGGCTCTCTCCTGTCAGGTGTCGATCAGCCCCACCCAGACGACGTTCACAGTGGCGGCAGACCCTTACCTACAGTGAGAGTTCGTAACCCTCCTCGGGGAAAAACGTTTTCTTTTCTCCTGACGATACGTTTCCCAGACTCTGAGAGGCCATCGCCGCAAGGCGATGGCTGCTCCTACTCTTCTCCAACTGCTAGTTCCACTGGGAAGGCGAGCGAGTATCCAATTCCTCCCCCATTCCCTCTCTCCTTACGGCTACGAGGGAAAGGGAAGGATCCTACAGAGGTTTCTCTGTAGGATCCCACGTTGGGGACTGCGCTACCAGGGGGGACCTTCGGGTCCTACCTGACGTAAGCCCCGGTCGTTGAGGAGGGATCCTGCCCCATTCTCGATTTCTACGGGAATCGAGAGGACCACCAGCCGATATCGTTTGACGAATTCGGTGGGGGTTTCGCAGACTGCTTAGAATTCTACGGAATTTCTAGCGCATTCAGAGTGTTTAGAGTTTCTTACGATCTCCAAACACTTAGGCGAGACCACGGTCCAAAGTGAGCGAGACGAGAATCCCCGATATGTTACACGATAATCGGGAACCTCGCCTATGCTCGAATTCCTGGAATTTCTAGCATTAGGAAGAAGACTGCTGCTGAAAGAAGACTATCTCACAGTAGGCGACCAACCTGGAATAGAGAAGAACGGACGGGAATATCCAGTTTGGCTGGAACTATCGTCTTAGTATTCGTTCACCATTGAAGCTTTCCTTCGAGGAAGACTTCTCCTTCACTCTCTTTAATAGAGAACGAAGGTGGTCGATCTCCACCTCCTTATTTTGTTTTCTTGAAGGAAAGAATTTAGGATGAGATCGTTGTTCAGAATCCTACAAATATACTACGTATATTAACCTCGCGACATGATTCTGCTAATGCATTGTTAAATGGTCCGTAGGCGCATATCTGGTTATTCTACGGATTGCGACTTAGACGAAAAGTATTCTAATTGGAAACTGCAACCCTTGGGTTGCCTGCAACCTCCCAGGAGTTTCCAGCTTTCAATTTTATAATACTTATGGTGTTGTCACAACAACACCATTTTAGCTTTTATATTTACCGAAATTCGTTTCGCTTAAATATAATTGCTCGAGCATATCTTTTTATGCTCGGTGGTTCTAGCCGAACGCATTCCTTCGTGGAAAGGATTACTTGGCAACTCAGGATGACGAGTCAGCGACAGCTACTGCGTATTGAATTGCCCGAGGCATTTCAGTATCAGCTGCCGCTTTTGAGGATAAGACGGTTGTTTATGTCTTTCTCACCTGCTTTGATTGAATAACAACCGTATCTCTGCCCAACAATCACGGACTTAAGTCTCTGATTAACGGGGATTCTCGCATACATGAATGACCATCTACTGCTGAGAAACGCTAGTATTCATCGTCTTCGGTATTGCGAGAATTTTAAACAGAGATATCTATTCGACTCTCATCTTTCTGTTTACCGCACGGTAAACAGAATTCTGTAATAGTCTCTTGCTGCATCGTATTCCCGATAATGCGAATGATTTTTGCGGAATCTGAGTTTGTCCTCAAAATATCTTGTATTCGGAGGTGTACAATTGTTCATTGTTCACCCCGGATTAGCAGATGTATTGAAAGACATCGCCTACTCCCACACCTGCCAGCTCTACTTCCAAACGTTCAGCCCATGAGAAGCAGTTCTTCAAGCGGCTTCTCCCCTGTGTTTCATTACTGAAGACGCCCCGCTTTCATTGCACAACGGACAGCAATGAAATGGCGGTTAGCGTTTTCAGTCATTTGTAAGCACAGGTTTAGAATCTTGAGATTCCTTCTCTCGATTCAGCTGGAAGACGTAGGTTGCATTCATTGCCTACCTTCGTCTTCAACGTCACATAGTGTTGTTTCTCCTTAAGCTGAGATTCAACGTCTATGAGATTTTCTTGCCATCAGGGACCTCGGTCTTTTGAAGGCAATTGACTTTCGCCTTTTGAGCTTATGCATTAAGAGAATCATCGCCGCGCCGTCCGGCATCGGTGACTAAACAAATATTTTTATTTGTTTGGTCTCTCAGCATAACTCTTTAAAGGGCGAAGGTCACGTGACTTACCCGGATGCTTGGACAACTTGCCTCTACTGATTCCGAACCAGTCAGTCGGCAGCTGTCAGAGCGTCCGAGTCAGTTACGAACTATGCTGTGGACTTAGTTCGGTTGTTCCAGAGCAATCATTACTTCGTCTTAATAGCTTGTCAGGATGAGTACTGTACATAACCAAAGTCGAGAAGAGGGATAGGTCATACGACTATTCCCTTCTTTTCGTCTTAGGTAACTGCATGACTTCTCTTGAGAAGTCAAGCACAAAGGGATGGGGATTTGTGACGCTCGATTTCGTACCGATCTTCGTAGCGAAGACTCAGAACCCTTCGGTAACTGACGATTGGTTCGAGTCCTTCACAATACCCTCCCTAATGGACGTCACCGCCTCCGATACGAAGGCTATGCTGCTTTGTCCTGTGAAGGTGCGACGGAGGCTGTCTG
The DNA here is from genome assembly GCF_015104395.2 of Macrobrachium nipponense. Classification (NCBI taxonomy): domain Eukaryota; kingdom Metazoa; phylum Arthropoda; class Malacostraca; order Decapoda; family Palaemonidae; genus Macrobrachium; species Macrobrachium nipponense. The sequence goes on along the minus strand of NC_087210.1, from coordinate 89,673,162 downwards.
AAGAAACTCGACACCCAGGATGAGTGTGGACGCCTCTTCATCATTCTCTCGCGTTCCGCAAGAACTTCTCCGTGGCGCAGGTAATGAAGGCAGGCGCCTGGTCCAACCGGACCGCATGCACCTCCTTCTACCTTCAGGATATTGCCCACAGTTCCTTGGATCTTTTTCCTTGGGAACCGTGGTGGTTGCTCAACACGTTGTGTAGTTAACCCAGACCCTCGCAGGCTGAACAGCATCGAGTCCTGGTGTGACCGTAAGAATGGATGAGGAATGAGAGTGTGACTGGCTCCTCTTCCCATCTTTTTCTTCCCTCTACCTTTGGGTAGAGGGACACGGTCGTCACCCTGCTGGGTAAGGACGAGATGCAGGTGAGCTACTCAATAGAGCACCATCCTATCCCTTTCAGTAGGGATAGGAGTAAATATCCACCACTTCCTCCAACAAGGGGGAGGAAGTGGATGCCAAATTGAGACAAACCCATCATTTTATGATTGTCTCTTGCAAACAGGAACAAGTTCTTGCTTGCTGGTACGAAGAGATACGCTTGCCTCTCTCTTAGTACTTGGCCCAGAGGTCTGACCATTGATCCTGCGGTGCACACCCCGATCAATCGGACAGAGGTTTGGATCCCTCCCTTGCTCTTACGACCAGGGAGGCACTCCAGGGTTGGACGAACACCAGTCTGTTCACCAAAAAGACTCAGATTCCTCCCACCAAGAAGTGAGTCTTCCTATTGTTAAAGGACCGAGGGTTTGTATTACGTATCGGAACAAATGACAATTTGTCGAAAATTGCATTTTTCCTAACTATACAAACCTGAGGTCCTTTAACAATAGGAAGGTAACTAGCGGCAGCTGGGACGGTCGTAAGCTTCGAACAAGGGGAGAACGGTAGTTAACTGCTTGTCCGATCGTGCGCGCGCCCGCGCGCCCGAGAGGTGAAGAATCACTTTTGCTTTAGGCCCATGCAAAAAGTTGCAGAGTGAGGGGTGGCATGAGGTGGGACTATATGTAAAGGACCTCAGGTTTGTATAGTTAGGAAAAATGCAATTTTCGACAAATTGTCATATTAAAGCTTCAAGTCATTATTGAATCAACTACAGTAATTTTAATTATCTTTGGTAAGTGGTGTATGCAGTTCCCAGTGTATTTAATGCTATGAACATTTTTTACTAATAATGCATATTAAAAATTATAGTATTCCATAACCTACACTAAAGTTGGAGATGCAATAGTTAGATACGTATTTTATTTGTGTTCTTTGCTTAGTTTTAGTGCAATTTCTTCTATTTCCAGTAATATCATCTACAAGTCCTAAGGTACAAAATGTGGTACATTATTCTTATACCTGTAGTTGCAGTGGCCATTTTAAATGTTGTATACAACTGGCAGGCAGGACATTGCCATTCTCAAAGAAGGCTAGATGGCAAGACTGCTTTGGTAACAGGTGCTTCGGCTGGTAAGCAAAATAATGTGTTTTTTGGCTTAACATGCTGTAAAAAATGAGCTCTTTGGTAATTTACACCAGCTTGGATTTAACATAATTTCAAACTACTGTCTATATGGTATTTTGGATATGTAACCAAGCTGTTATTTACATTTCCTAGTAGCTATGAGTAGCAGATAAAATTAGTGCCTGTTTTTTGCCAGTCAGTTATTCCTGGAATATCACAATTTTTCTGTAATATTGTTATTATATATAGTTGCATTTTTAATTTTTATATGTAGAATACAAAACCTCATAGTTATTTTTGGGTGCTGAAATTTTTTAATGACTTGGATAAGGATGGTGTAATGAATGAGAGGGGGAACCCCACCCACTCACCTAGTTAAACCTTCACTTTCTCTTAAGTTGGCATTTAGTCAAGACATCTCTATTGTTACACTGATTTTATTTGATTGTACTCTGAGCAAACATGCTTAATCGGTCCTTTTTGATAAGACATATAGACAGACAGATAGATAGAATATTTTTTCGATTGTAATCTGCTTTTTCACCTTTTCTCAGGTATTGGTAAGGAAACTGCCTTAGACCTGGCTAGACGAGGGGCACGTGTTATTCTTGCATGCAGGAACGTAGAGAAGGCACAGCGCATAGCAGGTACTTTTTATTTCCATATTATATATTCATACTGAATAAGTGGTAAATATGTTGTAGAGAAGTTAATTTGATTATGTATGTGCTATGTGTTTAGACAAAACAAAGATTCTGGAGCAGATGCAGAGTAGGGAGACAGGGGTGAGAAGCATGAGAAATCTTAACCTATCCTACAATGCTTTCCTGACCTAATCAGACCTTACCTTCCTAACCTAACTTAGGGCACTGTGCCCTGACGTAGCCCTGGAGGATTTGCCCTCCCTGGACCCCCCCAAGTAACACTGAATATCCCTGTCTCCCTACTTTGTACACTACTCAAAATTCTAACCCCTTTGCTTCATGAGACCAGAATTGTGGCTTTAATTCATGTACTCAAAGAGGCATCACTAATGACTGTTCAAAACTGGTACCTTGACGTGAGTTTAAGAAACTTAGCTGACCTGCTGTAATCACTAGAATACCTCATTGTTTTCACTTTACAAAACAGCAACCACTGAAAACCAGTAAAAGAATTTGATTTTGTTCTGGTTTTAAGCTCAAAGGAAACCATTTAATTGTTTGATCACACACAAGCAAGTTTGTTAATATAAAAACTAAATTCTAACAAATAAGATTCTCTTATTTTTTTCCTTTAGACCACTAAAAACCACCACTAAATCATACATAAAAAGAAGGTCCTATCTGCTTAAGTGAATTTTTTCCTTGTGTTGAATACTTGATCCATTCAGTAGAATATTGATATAGTATATATGTTATTTCAGAAATAAGTAGTCATAAATCCTAATTTATTCTCAAGCTTTTATCATTATCAAACATATCTCAGGACAAGGACTTAATCAGAGACTTAATATTCTACATAACATTTAATATTAGGTTCAGTGCCAACAGTACTGGTCAAAAAGACAGAAAAAAAAGACCTGTGTTTCATCACAGTACACAAGACTAATGTTTTAGTAGCAAGAGTAAACTTGGTTATGCGTCTTACTTTATGAGTGTGCCAGAATATTGGACATTGCCATAAACTATCTGATAAAAACAGTGTAGTCCTCTTGTATATCACAGTCAATCAAATTTACAAGTAATGCACCACTGAAACATTAACAATGCATTTCTTCAAGTTAAGCTGTGGAAGTGATTAGTAATACTTTTATGTGATAGCAGATTTTTCAGTATTAGTTATTAGTAGTCCTTTGCTGTCGTCAGTACTGTATATGTTATAGTGAGTACTGTACCCAGTTGTTATAGCTGAAAAATTATTAGGACCACTTTATATAGCTACCCAGTTTAGTTGGCCAGCAAATAAATAACTTGCTGGCTTCTTATGCTCTCCTCCCACCGATACATGTTTATCCTTTATTTTGTATATCCTAACCACTTGTTTTTTAAGTTAATGTTAACATGCTTTAACTCATTAATACCAATTAATAAATAAATTCTATAATTTTCCCATTACTCCTGCCAGATTTCCCTGTGCCTGCCCAACAGAGTTCAGCATTCATACACAGTACCCTTCAACTGTCCCTTATAGTGCTGGTGGATCAGTGCCTGAACCAAGCTACATATAGCCATGCTACCTTTTAACATGTCAGATATAATGCACAAATAATAGGTTATAGCAGAATCAATGACTTGTCTTTTAGTTTCTGTAACATACCGATGAAAAATTCACAGGTAAGTCACTTAAACATCATGTTGAGTACTATAACAATCATGCCCATAGTATGACATTTGTATTTGTGTCATTACAAAATCTATCAGTCATAATTGGTCTCAATACACATTACAAATTCCCAAGACAAAGCTTTTGAAGTCTTGAAAGCAAAAGAAGAGTAACCATTGTGTGACTGCCATAGGTACATGCACTCCTTTGACTTACGGGCAGGAAATGCCTGCTGAACTCTTTCTTTCGTATGTTCCAGTTGTGTTAGCTCAGTGAGGAAATTCTACTGGGGTTGCTTTGGCACTAGATAATCTCTTTCCAATTTTTATTAATTTTTTTCTTTTTCCAGTTATCACTTTCTAATCAAACATGTCGTTTTGTGGCTATCCCACCTTATTACTTTGCACTATGTTATGGTATTCCTGCCTTATTTAGTGCGTTCATTAAAAGTTCAGATTATCCAAAGTAGTGGTATAGATTCTGCATACATATTATACTGCATCTCAAAAACTTCAACAACATTTTCAACTAATCCAGTTATAAACTTTTTGAAAAATTGTGAGTTAATTGACAAAATATATAAAAAAAATGTAAGTAAAAACCAATCCTTTGGGCTAACCCTGTGAGAGCTGATATTCAGCTCTGTGGTCTGGTAAAACTATTTTGTATTGATAATAATACACTACTTGGACAAGTGGTTTGTAATCAGAACTAAGAGTTTATGTTTTAGGGTGAAGTAGTAGTGTTTGTATTTGTTTTAGTATACCTTTCATTAGCATTTCTATGCACTGAATTGCTAAAATCTTGATCTCTAGATAAGAAAAATTCCATCAACAGTTTTTCTATCAACAGAAAAAAAAAGGAAAAGTGCTTGAAATATTTGAGTGCTATCTAGTGAAAGACAGTGGCAACCTTTCACTTAAATCTACAAAATTCATTTTTAAACATCTAACTTACCTGGTAGTTATATATATACATATAGCTTAAGTCCCTGTGACGTCACGGCAGAATTCAAAACTCGCGGCAATCGCCGATTGGGTAGTCAGGTGTACCACCTGTGCGCCCTCTATCCAGGTACCTAGAACCATTCCAACTATTCTTCAGATCTTCCCTGCCGCCGTTTCGGCTAACATCGTGGAATTTTACTCGCTTTCGCCCGTGTTTTTCGCAATTGATTTGGTGAAGTACACTTTGGCTTTGGCTTTCGCTTGTTGTTGGGTGTATGTATATCATCTTGATAATGATAATGAATCATAATGAATGATGATGATAAGAGAATGTTTACATTATTGTGACTCTTGCTTATTCTTGATCTCTTTCGCATTTTCCAAACATGGCTGACTCTGCTTCGAGTGTAAGAATGTGAGTGAGAGCATGTAATTCTTGGTTTGTTAAACCTCAATAGATTCTCGTTAATATTATATAAATTGAGAAGCAAGAGTGATCATTTGCATGATACAAGGAGAAAATGACTGGATAGATATTATTGCTATGTGCGAAATCTTGAAAATAATAACATCAGGAGAGCGAAGAGTATTATGTCTCGCTCTTCTAGAGATAGTCAGGGAATTAACGATTCTCTTTCCCTTACTAGTGATACTATTGACCCTGCTTTCATAGTAATAGTTTCTATTCCCCCTACTGATATAAGTGTTGGTCCAACTTTATAGGACATGATAGCGACCATTCAAGCCTTTGGTAAAGGTATAATCCCCTGTGGAAACAGGGAGAAATCGTGGTCGAATGTGAGAGATTTTAGAATCACAAGTTACATTGTTAAAATCAGTGCAAGTGCAAGTGCAGTGGAGGGTGCGACTGCTCGGACCTGTCGTGCTCCTAGTCCTAGGCCTCTTCCAAGCTCACCAACCCCTGTGAGAAGGAATGTCGACCGACGAAGGGAGGCGAGAGGCTTTAGCTACCGAGCGGCCGTCCCCTCAAGCGTACCTGTTGATGATCCCCAGGACGTTCACCCTCGCCATAGGAAAGGCGAGGTAAAAATTATTATGTTTTTTCGATTGATACGGCTCTGATCTATCGTACTCCTGGTCCTAGACCCCTTCCAAGCTCACCAACCCCTGTGAGAAGGAAAGTCGACCGACAAAGGGAGACGAGAGATTTTAGCTCCCGAGCAGCCGTCCCCAGGACACTCATACTCGCCATTGGATAGGCGAAGTTAAAGAATTTTCTTCGTCGTCTGACAATGCAGTACCTAGACGGGGCTGGCTTTAAGCTTCGAAATCTAGATCCCTCATAAGAAGGAGATCATGAGTGACGCAAAGCGTCAAGAACTGCCAGAATGTTGGAGAATGTCAGTTCCCCTAGGTCAAAGCACATGAAGTTAGAACAGTGACAACATCTGTAGCTTTCAGACAGATCAGGTCTTTACAGAGTATAATGGACTCTACTTTCTGCAGAAGTAAGTCAGTGTTTACCTCACACTATTTGAAACATGTGCAGACTCTTTATGAAGACTGTTGCACTTTGGGACCATTCGTAACAGCGAATGCAGTAATGGGAGAAGGAGCTACCCCTACAATCCCATAACCTTATACCTTTTTCCTTCCTTGGAACTGTTGAATTTTTGTGGTTGTTTGTGGAGACTGGACGCAGGCTTCCACAACCATTGATTTTCAGTCAGGTGGTCATTTTGTTCCTTGGTAGCGCCCGGAACAAAGGTATTAGATGAGGTCCTGTCACATAGAGGTTATGCACTGGTTGACAGCTCCTTGAGGTCTTCAGCCCCCTGGGTGGATCGCTGGATCTCTTAAGGAAAGCAGACATAATGAGGCACGAGATTATTAAAGTCAGCTTCCTTAAACAGGTACGAACCCATAAGTTTGTTTATTAACTCTTATGTCAATTCCAACGATGTTGGCTGTCTCTGACCCTCCACCAAAGGTGTCAATCAGCTATATATATATAACTACCAGGTAAGTTAGATGTTTAAAAATATTTTCATATTAAAATAAATTTTTGAACATACTTACCTGGTAGTTATATACGTATATAATTTAATTCCCACCCTCCTCCCCTCTAGAGACTAGGGGCATGGAAGATCTGAGGAATAGTTGGAATGGTTCTAGGTACCTGGATAGAGGGCGCACAGGTGGTACACCTGACTACCCAATCGGCGATTGCCGCGAGTTTTGAATTCTGCCGTGACGTCACAGGGACTTAAGCTATATACAGGCGGCCCTCGGTTAGCAGCAGGGGTTCCGTTCCTGGCCACCGACGCCAAGCGATTTTCGACGCTGAACGATTTTAAAGCCTACGGCCGCCGCACACCTTCTTTTGGAACTCTAGACCAGTCAAAGGCGCCGTAATCCCACAACGGCGCAATAAGTAAAATTATATTTATGCAGTATAGTACTATAGAATTTACTGTACAGTACATGTGGGTGTCTAGAGTATGTAAGATATAATAAAGTTTCTTATACAGTGTACAGGTAGCTGTAGTGTTCAGGTTATGATCATTAGTCTTACGATAGTTCGATTTTATGAGAGATCAAATTACAATGGCCTAACTTTATCCATCTTCTAGTTACATAAGTTCAATAACAGCAAAAGAGAATGATGAAAGTATGGTTTTAACGTTATACTCGTTGCATGAACGTGTACAGCCATGAAGAACCGAAAGAGAAACAACTTTTTTTTTGTTCTAAGTACAACCGAACTGGATAACATCTGTTTGGCTTGTATTTCGATCATCGTACTACAGTGCAACATTACCGTATTTGTTATAAATGGCGTTATGTATAGAATAGAACTGAGACATCTTAATGTAATAACTTTATTCGCTATAGATCAGAGATCAATATAGATTAAAGATCAATCGGGAAATATACCGTTAAAATTTAAACCTAGTTATAACTGAAGCTGAGAAAACTGTTCAAGCTGCTAATGACTATTACGTACATTGGCAACAAGGATAAAACTGCAGTAAACGTCTGCCATCACACACAACTGTAGATAAAATTGGGATAGAAAATCAGTTTAATCAAAACTACTGTGCTTGAAAGAACACATTTTACTGTTGGTTTCACGCCGATATAAGATAAATAACGTAAAGTTCGTATTACGATGATATAAAAGATTACGTATTGCGAACGGAATCACGTAATTTTTTACGCAATAAACATGCCGCCAACGTAATCTGTTAACGAAAAAAATAGTAGTTCACATTCACGAGACATATTCAATAAATATTTCCACCTAAAAACACGCTGTATAAGGAAAAATAACTTTGTCTCATATAAGTCAAGTATATAGATATTCGTTTATGCTACTAACTAGAAGCAAGAGCATTCGCTCAGAATTGCGTTATGGTGATTTCAAACCACAACATTGGCCGCTCCGCGGAATACGGGCTTAAGTTTGCCGTAGTATTTTAAAATACAATAATATGAGAATACATACAATATTCTTGGATACAGTGAAATAATGTATAACTTTTTAAAGGATTTATGGAAAAGATGCATAATTAATAAAATAACACAATGCATTTTTCGGAACTGCGGACAAGAACGAACATGACAAAAACCATCTCCTGACAACGTGGAGCGTAGTTACAAAAGGCTCCTTAATTTGTATCTTATTTCTGTACAAAAATGAAAATACCTTTACGCAATATATTTTCATACACATTTTAAACTTAAAAGCATAAACATTTGAAAAATCGACACATCGATCGCTAAATTTGCACTTTTTTTTTTTTTTTTTTAACTAGATATTTTCGGAAGAGCGGCAGACGGCAGCATACAAGAACGAACTTGAAAAAAACATCGTAGTCGATAACTTGAAGGGGAGTTTCAAAAGCTACCTTTTTATCATATTTCTGCACAGAAATAAAAATACCCTATTCGTAATACATTTTCATACACATTTTAAACATGAAAGCATAAACATGTATAAAATCGACACATCGATCGCTAAATTGCACTTTTTTAAAATCGATATTTTCGGAAGAGCGGCAGGCGGCGGCTTACAAGAAAGAACATAAAAAAACATCGTATTTGATAACGTGAAGGGCAGTTTCAAAAGCTGCCTTTGTATCATATTTCTGTACAGAAATAAAAATGCCTTTCACATAATACATTTTCATACACATTTTAAACAAAAGCATGAACAATTATGAATCGACACATCCATAGCTAAATTTTCACTTGTGTAATCGATTATTTTCGGCATAGAACTGCGTCAGAGGCATATATTTTTACCCTAATACCTACGTAATAACTCTCCATAAAATTTGTTAATATAATTTGCATAACCTTTATGGTCTGAACGGCATTTCTACATATGTATGAACACGTTAGACAACGGCGCTAGCAGCGCTGTTAACTGAAATTTGTGCCGTAAAGATACCTTTAAAATGCCTTATTTTTTTAATATATATTTTTGACGACCGCCGTAAAACTGATTCGCCGTTGAGTGATTGCGCCGTTAACCGCGGGCCGCCTGTATATATAACTACCAGGTAAGTATGTTCAAAAATTTATATTAATATGAAAATATCATATTAACCCTTAAACGCCGAAGCGGTAAAAATCAAAAACTCCCCCGAATTCCTTAGCCGGTTTTGAGTGAGCGAGGAAGCGGAAAAAATAATTTTTTCAAAAAATCACAGCGCGCTTAGTTTTGAAGATTAAGAGTTCATTTTTGGCTCCTTTTTTTGTCATTGCCTGAAGTTTAGTATGCAATCATCAGAAATGAAAAATGATATCATTATCATATGTAAATAATGCGATATATGGTAGCAAAAAAAAAAATGCATACATAATTGTATTAAAATCACGCTGTGCAAAAAACGGTAAAAGCTAACAAGTTTCTTTTTTTTTTGTTGTATTGTACACTAAATTGCAATCATTTTGATATATAATACATTGTAAAACAATAAAAGCAACACCGGAAAAATATTATCACAAAATGATGTACGAATTCGTAACGCGCGGACGTAAAAAAATGTTTTTTTCAAAAATTCACTGTAACTAAATATTGTTCTAGAGACTTCCAATTTGTTTCAAAATGAATACAAATGATTGAATATTATGATACTGTAAGAGTTTTAGCATACAATTGCGTTTTTCTACCATTTCGGTAGAGTCAAAGTTGAAGAAAACGTGGTTTTTTTTTCTATTTATCGTGATTTATATGCAAATATTTCGAAAATGAGAAAAGCTACAACCTTCAAATATTCTTCCTTTTATTTTACATGAAATTGCGCACATTTTCATATATAAAACTCTATGAAATGCCTAATATGAAACGGAGCAAATTTTCCGAGAATTCGATGTACGTAATTCGGAGATTTATGGCGGAGAATCCGCGCGTGGAGGGAAAGAAAGTTTTTTTCATAAATTCACCATAAATCGAAATATTGTGCTAGAGACTTCCAATTTGTTGCAAAATGAAGGTAAATGATTGAATATTACTAAAATATAAGAGTTTTAGCTTACAATTGCGTTTTTCGACCATTTCGGTAGAGTCAAAGTTGATTGAAGGTTGAAATTTTGGCACATCGTTATTTATATGGAAATATTTCAAAACTGATAAAAGTTACAACCATGAGTATTTTTTTGTTGTATTCTAAATGAAATTGCGCACATTTTCATATATAATTCTTCATGTAACGGATAATTTAAAACGGTGCAAAAATTATGTCAAAGTGACGAAATAATTTTTGAGATGTGTCACTGATACTTTTTAGTTCGATAAGAAATAAATTCGCGCTTGCGCCTGCGTAACGATTGTAAACAAAAAAACGCCTTGATCCGGGAACTCCCAGCATCCCCCAAGGCGCGTGATTCAAAAGTTTTCGGCTGGTAGGCCTATAAGTATTTTTCCGCGAATTTTTAAAAAAACTTTTTTGAGTCGACGTATGGTACGTCCATTCGGAAATCGGGGGAGATTTTGACTCGACGTTTAATACGTCCATTCGGCGTTTAAGGGTTAACCACAACCATATCTTCATATGAATGAAATGAAATTATAAAATGAGATGGTAATGGGTATACGTAACATAATAGATGGAAAAGGCAATCATTTACACAACTCTTAAAGAGTCAGGGGAATCACAAACAAAAGAAAAGCTTGGTTGATTGTTGAGGACTGACACATTGTCTGCCCAAGCACAGTAAGCACCTTTCACAGTATATTTTTTTTTATCCTTTTATCCTTTGAGAATTTTTTCTCAACATCATGTGGTAAACAAAATGAGTTGTGGGTTTATTATGAAAACAATTTTGCTTCCTAAATACAAACTTTCATCTTGCCTGAAGTGCCCTCCTCCCAATGAACTCGTATGTTTTCTAAACTGCTTTTTTTAGCTTTTCATGGCAGTTTTCAGTAAGGGATAGGCATTGAAGAGTAAGAAATGATACATTTCTTCAGTTGATTTTATTTCCTGCTATCATTACTTTTTTTGCATAATTCATCCAATATCACAATGGTCCATATAAACATAAGAGACGCTTGCAAGAAAAGTGAAAGTAAAGATCGTATACACTGAACTTTTGTCTTTATTTAAAAATTTTTTTGCATAGCACATCATAAGTAGATTAACAGTAATTATATATGGATTAAAACTTATTAAAGTATTGTTGTTGATAAGAAAGAAATAGTTTTATTCAGGAATGTGAACTATATGTCTTATGTAAAAACATTTCATAATCTTTTTTTTTTCCAGATGAAATCATAAAAGAAAGTGGCAATAGCAATGTTGTTGTTCGTGAAGTGGACACATCAAAACTGAGCTCCGTCCGACATTTTGCAAATGAAATTTTGAAAACTGAGACACATCTTGATATACTGGTAAACTCTCGTGTGTATGTCTTTTGTACTGTAGATTATACCTGATTAATGATACTGTAAGGACAACGTCTTTTCACTAATTTCATTTAACTATATCAACATGCCGAATTCTAATTTATTCCATATTGTGTAGAATTCTCTGACCTTTCCACTGATATATAATTGTGTGCATAGTACACTTCTGATATTCATACAAATTACAAGCCTCTTATTTTTATGAAGCCTACATCAGTATAGATGGGGATTTACTAAATTGCAGAATGCTCTTGTAGAATGCTGTCACACCAGAACTAAACTTTTATTTCAAAAGATGAAGAAATGGTTTTTTAAGTCTCTCTTGTTACCATAATTGTTTCCTTTTATGTAGGGTTCTCACCTATGTAGATATCCTTGGAACTTATAATGTAGGCAATGATGTAAAAACTGTTGCATTACCTGAAATGGTCAATAGTAGAAGGTTGTCAGGAGAGGATTTTCCATGCTTCTGGTTCATATTTTGAAAATATAAACATATAAGAGATAGCATAAAACCTTGGTCGTCATATCTCCCATCAAACACTGTAGGTATTCAGAAAGGTTTTCCAAAACACTGGGTTGGCTTTTATTTGTAACTCACCAGTTTATTTTAGAGAGAAGTAATGTACTTTAGTGAAAAGCTGCATTCTCATAGTGTTCTGATCCCCGTAGGGGATTAGTGCTGTTAGTGCACCTCATGCAATGCATTGTAGACATTACTAAAGGTCTTTGCAGTGTCCCTTCAGCCCCTAGCTGTAACCCCTTTCATTCCTTTTACTCTACCTCTGTTCATATCTTTCTTCCGTCTTACTGTCCACCCTCTCCTAACAGTTTATGCATTGTGGAACTATGAAATTTTCCTCCTGTAACATGTTTCAAACCTTTTTCCCGTCGGTGTCTATTTCTGCGTTGAATTACCCCATAGGTCCTATTGCTTGGCCTTTGACCTAGATTCTAAATTCTTTTTTACTCTTTAGTTTTCTTATAGAAAACACACACTGCTGCAATGCCCCAGATATTTAAATCAAAGGCAGATGTATCTCCAGGGTAAGTCCTTTGCTGAGATTCCCAGTAATGCTGGAGATACTGATGCTCAGATCTCATTTTTAAGGATGAGAATTTTGATTGATTTTATGATTCTTTTTTCAGTATTCATCATTAATTCATAAATCATCAGCTGTCTTCTCAATTTTGTACATGAACTTTCCTGTCAGATATATACTTAGCTTACGTCTCTGACGTCACGACAGAATTCAAAACTCATGGCAAACACGACAGGTAGGCTCTAGGTGAATCTACCCTAAAGCCGTCGTGCGGCTACTGGTCGCTGGGATGGGGCGGGTGTATGAAACCAACTCCCACCTTTTCCAGCTCAGATTTTCTCTGTCGCTGGTGTCGACTACACCTGTTGTCGGTACCTCTCGATATTGGATTCTTACTCGTTTTTGCCCTGGATTGTTTCATCGGACTTTTGGTGAAGTACCTGCTCTTTGGCTTGGCATTCGCGATTTGTGGACCGTTTTTTTATTATTCTTTGGATTTTTCTTGGGATTTCATTATGTCTGATTTAGAGATTAAGAAATCAGCTATGTTCAGAGTTTGTTCTGTTAGCGATTGTAAGGTGAGGCTACCGAAAGCTGCGGTAGACCCTCACGCAGTATGCATGAAGTGTAGGGGGAATGACTGCTCATTTATTAACCCTTGTAGAGAATGTGGTAAATTGAATGAAGAAGAATTGAAGGCGCTTTCTTCTTATTTAAGAAAGCTTGAAAAAGACAAGGTTAGGAAAGCTTCATCTAGGAGTTCTAGTAGGTCTCGCGCTAGCGAGTTTGAAGTTGATAACCCTGTTGTAGACGTAGCTCCTTTACCAGTTTCAGCCCCTGCATCGAACCCGAAGATGCGCCTTCGGAGGTGGACACTATGAGAGCCACTATTCGCAGCAGGGAGTTGAAGATTAAAGCGCTAGAAGGTAAGAGTGATAGTGATATGTGCAGTGATCCCAGTGCAGTGGAGGGTGCGTCTGATCGGCTCCCTAATGCTTCTAGGCCTAGACCTCTTCCAGACTCCCAGACCCAGTGGAGGAGGAAAGTTGAAAGCCGCAGGAAGGTCAGGGAGAACCCCCACCGGTCAGGCGTCCCCTCGGTAGCGCCTGATGTTCGCTCCCAGGCTACCTTGGATCGCGCCAAGAGAGAAGTCTTATGGCAATGCTTCTCATCTTCGCCTTCTCCTTCGCCTAAGCGTGGTTGGAGCTCCTTGGAAGCTTCTCGGCCGTCGAAGAGAGCCTGGCAGGCTTCTTCCGCTCTTCCCTCCAGCCCTGAAGTTTTCTCAGAAGATCTTGGATTACAAGTGAAAAAACCGAGGATTTCGTTGGAGTTTTGTTCTAGTAAGGATCGAGCTGCGTCTCCTGTTAAGGACTTTGGGAAATCTCCTACGCGTATTTTGGCTAGTCTGCAGGCGCAGATTTCGGCTCTGGCTGACTCCTTGATTGTGACTTCTCGTCGTAGGAAGGACGTATCGCTCCCGGTAAAGAAGTCCAGGCGCTCTTCTCCAGGTTTATGTTATTCGTCAGTAACCGCCCTCTCTCCAGGATTGAATCGTAGCACGAGGCGCTCTTCAACGGACAGGCGCTCTCCTGCGGACATCGTTTCTCCGTCGGACGAACGAGGGGCAGGCTTCCCGTAGACGAACCTCTCCCAACAGGCGCTCGTCTCGAGACAGGATCTCTCCCTTTGGCAGGCGCCAGGAGCCTGGTAGGTGTTTTTCTCCTGGTAGCCGCTCACCATCAGGCTTCCGCTCTCCTGTGACCAGGCGCTCTTCGATTGACAGGCGCTGTTCGCCTAGCAGGCGCTCTTCTCCTGTCAACCGCCCTTCGCTTAGCAGGCGCCAAGAGCCTGGTAGACGCGCTTCTCCTGCCAGGCGCTCTTCTCCTGATTTTCGCTCTCCTCGAGTTAGGCGCCGGGAGCCTGTCAGATGCCTCTCACCTTGTAGGCGCTCGTCGCCAGAGATTCGCTCTCCTCGCAGCAGGCGCCAAGAGCCTGATAGGCGCTTCTCGCATTGCAGGCGCTCTTCGCCAGGCAGCCGCTCTCCTTTAGAATTTCGCCTAGTAGGCGCTCTTCGCCAGATTTTCGCCCTGCGTTCGTTAGGCGCCAAGAGCCTAGGGAACGCCCACATCCTGACAAGAAGGATTTTGCAGGCAGACTCTCTGCGGAAGTTATTACTTCCCCTGTTAGATGTCAGACGTCTTACAGACGTTCTTCCAAAGATGGACACTCTGCTGAGGACAAGACCGCGTATCCTCGTAAGGATCGTGAAGGATCTTCGGCTGAAGAAGAACAGGATCCCTCGGAAGAAGAAATCCCTAAAGATTCCTCTGTTATCTCATACAAGTGATTAACGGACCTGTTGCTTCAGGAATTCGGAGACGCCCTTTCTCCTGTCGCCCCTCCTTCGCCTCTCTCGTTATTTTCGACCTCGAAAACTTCGAAGGTTTCATCCTGTGTCAGGATGAAGCCTGCAATCTCTATGAAGAAGGCGCTTAGAGGTTTTGGCGAGTGGCTTCTTTCGAAGGAAGAGAAAGGGAAGACGGTGTTCTCTTTCCCTCCTTCTAAGCTTACTGGAAAAGCTAGGGTTCTGGTATGAATCTGGAGAACCCTTGGGCCTCGTTCTTCCCTCCTCGGCAGAACGGACTTCTCTTCACTGGTGGATTCCTCTCGACGCTCTGCCCTCATGTCTGCTAAGACGACATGGGGGATGAATGAGCTTGACCACCTGTTGAAGGGAATGTTCCGAGTCCTGGAAGTATTCAACTTCCTAGACTGGTCTTTGGGCGTTTTGGCCAAAAAGACGCAGACCCCGGATTCCCTTTCACCTGAGGATCTTAACAATGTTCTCACGTGTTTGGACAAGCAGTGAGAGATGGATCGAGCGAAGTCGCTTCCCTTTTCGGAGCGGGAGTAATTAAGAAAAGATCTGTATACTGTTCGTTCCTGACGAAATCAGTATCTCATGCTCAGAGAGCCTCTCTCCTTTATTCTCAGCTCTCTCCTCAACTCTTCCCTAAGAAGATCATTCAAGATGTTTCTAGTGCTCTTTCAGCTAAGGCTACACAGGACGTGCTAGCCCAGTCTACCAGGAAGCCTCGCACTTCTTTCCAGGCTAAGACCAAGAAAGAGACTTCCGTTAGGCAGGAGCCCTTTTGCGGAGTCCCTCCTGCCAGAGCTTCTTCCTCTAGAGGATCTAGACCATCCTTCTTCACGGAAGTTTCTGAGATTCATGATGGGAGGGAAGATCTACCAATTCAGGGCCTTGTGCTTCGGGCTCTTGACAGCCCCTCAA
This sequence comes from Macrobrachium nipponense, assembly GCF_015104395.2. NCBI lineage: Eukaryota > Metazoa > Arthropoda > Malacostraca > Decapoda > Palaemonidae > Macrobrachium > Macrobrachium nipponense. Next base: position 89,657,246 of record NC_087210.1, on the reverse strand, counting down.
GTTTTCACGGGTTTAATGAAGAATGTAGCGCAGTGGCTACATTTGGAGGGAGTGAGGCTGTCGCTCTATCTCGACGATTGGCTGATCAGAGCAAGCTCACAAGAACGATGTCTGGAGGACCTACAGAAGACACTTACTTTGGCAAGTTCGCTGGGACTTCTGGTGAACTTCCAGAAGTCACAGTTAATCCCCAGTCAAGAGCGGATATATCTGGGGATTCGGATGGTTTCTCCGGATTTTCGGGCATATCCGTCACCAGAGAGGATTGCTCGTTGCCGCGAGAAACTAACGACCTTCCTAGAGAAAGATGCATGCACAGCGAGGGAGTGGATGAGTCTGTTGGGGACACTCTCCTCGCTGGAGCAATTCGTTTCTCTAGGAAGGTTGCATCTCAGACCTCTCCAATTCTTCCTTTACCAGAATTGGAGGCGTCTCTCTCAAGATTTGGAGTTCTCCTTCAAGATAACAAAAGGAATCAAGAAGGACCTTCTGTGGTGGGCAGACCCTCTCCGATTTGCAGAAGGTCTGTCTCTACACATGCCGAACCCGAACCAGATATTGTTTTCCGACGCGTCGGAGACGGGTTGGGGTGTGACCCTAGGGTCAAGAGAAGTGTCAGGCACCTGGGAGGGGGAACAGGTGTCCTGGCACATCAACAACAAAGAGTTGATGGCAGTGTGGTTGGCGTTAAAAGCCTTCGAGCCCCACGTCCGAAATGCTATAGTTCAGGTCAACTTGGACAACACCACAGCCTTGGCTTACATAAGAAAGCAGGGGGAGACACACTCCTTCTCCCTGTACGAAACAGCAAAGGACCTGCTGTTGTGGTCTCGGGCAAGGAAGATCGTTCTCCTCACCAGGTTTGTACAGGGAGAAAGGAATGTCAGGGCCGACCTCCTGAGCAGGAAGAATCAAGTGCTCCCTTCGGAGTGGACTCTGCACTCAGAAGTTTGCCAAGACCTGTGGAGGTTATGGGGCAGACCTCATATCGACCTATTTGCGATAGCAAAGAACGCGAGGTTAGACCTCTACTGCTCCCCGATCTCAGACCCAGGAGCAGTGTCAGTGGATGCTTTCCTTCTAGACTGGAGAGGTCTGGACGTCTATGCCTTTCCTCCATTCAAGTTTATGGTCAAACCCTCAGGAAGTTTGCGGCCTCGGAAGCGACAAGGATGACGCTGGTAGCTCCATTCTGGCGGCCTAAGATTGGTTCAAGAGGTACTGGAATGGTTGTGGACTTTTCCAAGAGCTCTTCCACAAAGAGTAGATCTGCTCAGACAACCCCACTTCGACAGGTATCACAAAAACCTCCCCGCTCTCAATCTGACTGGCTTTCGACTGTCAAAAGTTTTGTCAGAGCGAAGGGGTTTTCAGCAAAGGCTGCTAAGGCTATCGCCTCAGCGAGAAGGCCCTCTACCCTTAGAGTCTACCAGTCGAAGTGGGACATCTTTCGCCGTTGGTGCAGAAACCAGAAGCTTTCCTCTTTCAGTACCTCTGTGACCCAAATCGCAGTTGTTCCGACACGGCATACAAACCTTCGGTCCTTTTACAATAGGAAGGTACTAGCGGCAGCTGGATAGGTCGTAAGCTTTCGAACAAGGGGTTCGGTAGTTAACTGCTTGTCGGACAGCGCGAGCTGCGCGCAGACTGGGAGGTAAACAAATCACTTTTGCTTTCGGCCTGCTGGGCGTGTAGACGTGTATCATCGCTCTCCGTGCCCGCTTCATCGTCGTTGCTTTCGCATGGTTGTGTTTTTGTTTTTCTTTTTCTATTTATCTAGTGAAACTGAATTGTAACGTACAATCATTTCATATTTATTTCCATTGAATTCAATTGTGAATTAAAGGATCTTGGTTTCTCCACGCCCTCCGATTACCCGAGTGCCGGGACTGAAGGGCGTAAGTGCGGGAATTCATTTTTCCCAGAAATGATCCTTGTATTGTCTATGCTCGGTGCCGAGGACGGGAGAGCGCTTGCTCCGAGCTTATATTTTGGTTGGAAATGTGTAGATGAAAATCGTAAGTAAGTGCCCTTTTCATTTATATTTTTTTGACCTGTATGCTCGCTGCCGAGCGAATGCGCTCGGCACGAAAACTTATTCTGTATGGAAGTGGAATCGCAAGTACAGTATTCTTTTTCATTTTCATATATTTATTTTGATTGTAGCAATACTCATTTTGGATCAGTTTCCGCTCTTACCCGGAAATTGATCCTTTCCCCTTTTATTTGAATGAAGTGAAATCGCAAGTGCAGTTCTTTGTTTTTTTCATTTTCATATTTTATTGAGATTGCATTATTTACTTGGATCAATTTTTCCGCTATTTCCCGGGAATTGATCCTTCCCCTTTTTATTTTGTATGAAGTGAAATCGCAAGCGCAGTATTCTTTTTCATTTTCATATATATTTTGATTGCATCAATTCATTATGGATCAAGGTTTCCGTTCATAATCGCGAATGGATCCTTTTACTAATGCGCTCGATCCGAGCTTTTATTCATTGTGAAGTGAATCGTAATGCAAGATTCTTTTTCATTTTATTCCTTTTATTATTGATTGCATCAGTATTTATTTGGTTCAAGTTCCGCTCAGTCAGGGAATTGATCCTTATGCCCTTGCATTCAGGCCGAGGGCACGATTGCTCTCGGGCTCTTATTATTATTGTTGAGTACATGGGTGCTGTGCGGGGGTGGGGAACGAGAACCCCCCCCCGCTCAGCTCCCACAGATGGCCCTTCCCCTTCGGGTGGGGAGGATTATCTGGGTTCTTCTCCCTCGCCCGATCCGTCGAGCGCGGGAGGGCGCTCGGTGCCCGATGTACAATTGTATTCGGGGTCTTCCACTCGTTCGGGTTTTTGGTGTGGGGCTCACCCCCCCGCGCGAGGGGACTTCCCCCCACTAATCACTACTAATGTTATTTCCGCAGGTGCTACTCGCCACGAGGGTGGACCTTGGTGAGGTATGGGCGTCCTTAAACCATTTTGCAGGGCGTGCTAGTGTCCAGGGGCTGCGGTTCTATGTCTGGGCCTACTGCGGTCACCCATGGAGTGGTGACCACGCTCCAGGTGACGACGTCCCTCCTCACCTGGTGTACTCGCCTCACGTGGTAACAGTCTTGCCTACAGCCGCTGTGAAGTGCCGTTCGCCGTACCGAGAGGGGGGCGTGCCGCCGCCGCTCGTGGTTGCCGCGCTGCTGCGACCACACTTCCCCTGCCCTAGAGCTCGCCCCTGACCTGCCGCCGGTACCAGGATGTTGCTGGCTGCTGCTCCACTTCCTGTGTTTCCGGTGCTGCCTGCCGTATCTGCCGATTCTGGGCTGACTGTCCATGAAGTTGCTGCGCTGGCTGTCCCTGCCGTTGCTGCGCTGGCTGTCCCTGCCGTTGCTGCGCTGGCTGTCCCTGCCGTTGCTGCGCTGGCTGTCCCTGCCGATGCTGTGCTGGCTGTGCCTGCTGTTCTTGAGATGCCCATACCTGCTGACGTCGTCCCTGTTCGTGGTGGTACTACCCCAGACTTTGGTCTGTCTGTACAGGTGCGTCCGGGCCCTGTGGCTTCGCTACAGCAGCCCCGGCTCCGCCCTGGATAGCAGATCTTACGTCTGTCCAGAGGAAGCTGACGAAGAAGAGGAGGAAGGTGTCGTCGTCTTCATCTTCTTCATCGTCGTCGGCTGCCGCCTCTTCCCCTTCGACTTCTAAGGCTTCACAGCTGAGGAAGAAGAAGGTTGCCTCCTCCCTCCTAAGAAGTCTCCCTCGGGAGCTTCTCAGGACCCGTCTCACCTCGGTGGGACGGGAGGGTTCCTTCCGCTGGTCCTCCGTGCTCCTTCGGAGCGGGGCCCGTCTCTTCTTCCGCAAGGAAGAAGACTACGGGGACCAGAGGGGTACCGGCTAACACCGGTACTTCCTCGCCTGGTGTCAGTGGTTCTGCCACTGCATCAGGGTCCGTCTCGGCCTCAAATCGTTCGCTTGAGGTACTGAGTGTACGGTGTCGCCTACCAGCGACCGTGCAGCCAGGAACCAGACCTCTGAGCCCGCTCAGCGTCAGGTTCACGGCACGGGGCGGAAGACTGGTGACAGCCGCTCACGCGACTCTCACCAGACCAGCTCTCGCTCTCGCGGCGACCAGCTGGCTACCCGGGTGGGGACGTGACGGACCACGACCGGCCACGGGCTGAGGCTGGGAAGAGGTCCCCCCGTTCGCCGGTGCCAGCCACGGCTGGAACCAGCGACGTGACGTGCCGTGAGGACAAGCACCGGTCTCACTGTGACAGTGGAGCCTGCAGGTCGCCTGACCGTCGCTCTCACAGAGAGCGATCGGGTGTACGGCACCAGCACCCAGCTCTTCTGACCACTCGAGATCGGGGCCGCTGTGCTCAGTCCAGCCGTTCTCCACAGCGAGACGGTTCGACCAGGCCTGCAGCTCGATCGCCACCGCGGGTTGACGATCGCCTGCAGCCCTCCAAGCCTGCTGGTTCTGCCAGCGAGCGAGGAGGGAGCGTCAGGTCTGCCTCTCCCGTACTTTCAAAACCTCCTCGGGTTACACCGAGAGGAGAGTTATTGAGGAGTGATCGCGAGGGGTGCGCCCCTCATGATCCCACCACGACGCCCTACGTGCCAGGGCACGGTTCTTGGACCGGCCAGGACGTATGCGCAAGTGGATGGAGAAACCGAGAGGGCTGTCGCTGTTCCCCTTCTTAGGAGGAAGGTTCTCGGAATATGCTCTTGTTCGAAGGGCTTAACGGTCCTACTCTGCAAGATGCTGTGACTTCCGAGATCCAGAGGAACTTTGCCGAGGTTATGGCGCTGATTCATCAGCACAACGACCTCGGGGAAGGATCGCCGCTCCCACCAGCAGAGCCACGTTTCGGCTCGAGTCGTTTTGGGGCCCGAGAGGGAACCCAAATCGACGGTGGGTCTGCCGCGATCGGAGCTTGCCGACTGTGTTGACCAGGTAGTCTCTCGTCTCCGGACAAGAAGGCTCTCTCAGTTCTGGCCGGTCGAACAAGCTACTTCACCTCCTCTACTGCGACAGAGGCGTTTCTACGTGTCTTCGGACACCGTATTTGAATACCCCTTCGGTCCTCCTGAGAGGTTTCGACCTCGACGAGGACTGGAATGAGTCGGAGGACGGTATCGGCTCTCTCCGTTAGGTGTCGATCAGCCCCACCCAGACGACGTTTCACAGTGGCGGCAGACCCTTACCTACAGTATGAGTTCGTAACCCTCCTCGGGAAAACGTTTTCTCCTGACGATACGTTTTCCCAGGCTCTGAGAGGCCATCGCCGCAAGGCGATGGCTGCTCCTTTTCTTCTCCAACTGCTAGTTCCGCTGGGAAGGCGAGCCAGTATCAATTCCTCCCCCATTCCCTCTCTCCTTACGGCTACGAGGGAAAGGGGAGGGATCCTACAGAGATTTTCTCTGTAAGATCCCACGTTAGGGGCTGCGCTACCGGGGAGACCCTCGGGTCCTACCTGACGTAAGCCCGCCCCGGTCGTTGAGGAGGGATCCTGCCCCTTTCTCGATTTCTACGGGAATCGAGAGGACCACCAGCCGATATCGTTTTGACAGAAATTCGGTGGGGATTTCGCAGTGCTTAGAATTCTACGGAATTTCTAGCGCACTCAGAGTGTTCGAGTTTTTTACGATCTCCAAACACTTAGGCGAGACCACGGTCCAAAGTGAGCGAGAAATCCCCGATAATGTTACACGATAATCGGGAACCTCGCTTATGCTCGAATTCCTGTAATTTCTAGCATTTGGAAGAAGCTGCTGCTGAAAGAAGAGTATCTCACAGTAGGCGATTAACCTGGAATAGAGAAGAACGGACGGGAAACTTCCAGTTTGGCTTGAACTATCGTCTTCGGTATTATGTTAACCATTGAAGCTTTCCTTTGGGAAAGACTTCTCCTTCACTCTCTTGACTAGAGAACGAAGAAGGCGGTCGATCTCCAATCCTTATTCTCATTCCTCGAGAGGAAAAGAATTTAGGATGGAGGTCGTGGTACAGAACCTACAAATTATACTACGTATATTACCCTCGCGACATGATTCTTTTAACAGTGGAATTGTCCGGGGGGTAGGCACCATACCGTAGTTAACTCTACGGTTTGTGACCGAGACGAATTGTATCTTAATTGAACTGCAACTCGGGGTTGCCTGCAACCTCCAGCAGTTATCAGTTTCGATTTAGATACTTGGGTATTGTCATGACCCAAACAACACCAAATTAGCTTTTGTATTTACCCGAAATCCGTTTCGTTTAAATATAATTGCCATCGAGCGTATTTTTTATGCTCGATGGTTCTAGCCGAACGCATTCTTCGTGAATAATGGATTACCTGGCAACTCAGGATGACGAGTCACCGAGAGCTACTGCGTAGTTGAACTGCTCCTGATAGCAGCTCAGTATCAGCTAGGTCTTGGAGATGCACGGTCGGTTACGTCTCTCTCTCCCCTGGTTTGATTGACTACCGAACCTAGTATCTCTTCCCAACAATCATGGACTAGGTCTCTGATTAACGGGGATTCTCGCAATAATGAAGGACCATCTACTGCATGTGACGGTCGACGATTTCAGCGCACTTTTCGAATTGGCGAGAATTTTCAACAGAGATATATATCCTTGGGACTCTTTCCATCTTTTCTGTTTACCCGCACGGTAACAGAAGTCTGTACTAGTCTCCCGACTGCATCGCACCGCGATAAATGCGAATGATTTTTGCAGACATCTGAGTTTGTCTTCAAATATCTCGTATTCGTAGGTGTGCAATTATTCATTGCTCGCCCCGAATTAACAGATGTGTCAGAAGATATCGCCTACTCTCCGACCTGACAGCTCTACTTCCAAATGTTCAGCCCATGAGAAGCAGTTTCTTCAGGCAGTATTTCCCTGTCTCTTCATTACTGAAAAGCGCTCCGCTTTTATTGCAACTACGATCCTCACCGGACAGCAATGAATAGCGGTTAGCGTTCTCAGTCTTTGTAGCCACAGGTTCAGAATCTTGAGAATCCTTCTCTCGGTTCAGTTGTGAAGACGTAGGTTGCTTTTTCTGTACACCTTCGTCTTCAACGACACATAGTGTTGTTTCTCCTTAGCTGAGAATCAATATACTATGAGATATCTTGGCTTCAGGGACCTCGTCTCTAGAATGAAGGCAATTGACTTTCGCCTGTTGGGCACATGCCTTAAGAAGAAATTATCACCTCGACCTTATGGGCATCGGTGACGAACAAATTATTTGTTTAGTCTCTTGGCATAACCCTTTTAAGGCGAAGGTCACGTGACTTGCTCGGGTGTTGCGGACAAACATGCCTCTACCGAACGCAGTCAGTCGGCAGCTGTCAGAGCGCCCAAGTCAGTTACGAACTTCGCTGTTGGACTTAGTTAGGTTGTTCCATATAAACAGTCTTTTCTTCGTCCTACCTAACGGCTTGTCACAGTACCCATACCATCGCACACACCATTGAGTGTCGGTGTCCTATCCACTACCGAGAAGAACTTCACTGCATGGGGATAGGAGAATGTGACACTTCGCTGCAGACGGATAGACCAGTATGGGTACAGGACAAATCACCGAAGTCGAGAAGAGGGATAGGTCATACGACCATTTCCTTCTTTTCCTCTGAGGTAATTGCATGACTTTTCCTGCGAAGTCAAGCATCCAGGGGATGGGGATTCGTGACGCTCGATTTCGTACCGACTTCGTAGCGAAGACTCAGAACCCTTCGGTTCCTGACGATCGGTTAGAGTCCTTCACAATCCCCTCCCTAATGGACTTCACCGCCTTCGATGCGAAGGAGATGCTGCTTTGTCCTGTGAAAGCGCGACCGCGCTTTCTGAAGAAACTCGACATCCCAGGCTGAGTGTTGAAGACTCTTCGTCAGCACCAAGATGACCTAGAAGTACTCCCTCGAGTTACACAAGAACTTCTCCGTGGCGCAGGTACTGAAGGCAGGGGTCTGGTACAACCAGACCACTGGCACCCTCCTTCTACCTTTTGGATATTGCCCACAGGTCCTTGGATCGTTTTCCTTGGGACCCGTGGTGGCTGCTCAACACGTTGTGTAGCTAACCCAGACCCTAGCAGCTGAACAGCATCGAGTCCTGGTGTGACTGTAAGAATAGATAAGTGAATGAGAGAGTGACTGGCTTCTCTTCTTATCTTTTTCTCCCCCTCTACCTGTGGGTAGAGGGATACGGTCATCACCTTGCTGGATAAGAAGAGATGCGGTGAGCTATTCGACAGAGCCCCATCCTATCCTTTCACTAGGGATGTGGGAGCGAATATCCACCACTTCCTCCTACAAGGGGGGGGAAGTGGATGCCAACAAGAGACAAACCATAACTTTATGTTGCCTCTTGCAAATAGGAACTTGTTCTTGTTTGCTGGTACGAGGAGATACGCTTGCCTCTCTCTTAGTACTTTGTCCAGAGGTCTGACCATTGATCCTGCGGTGCACACCCCGATCAATCGGACAGAGGCTTGGATCCCTCCCTCGCTCTTACGACCAGGGAGGCATTCCAAGGTTGGGCGAACACCAGTCTGTTCACAAAAGACTCAGATTCCTCCCACCAAGAAGTAAGTCTTCCTATTGTAAAAGGACCGAAGGATATTTGAAGTGATGCCGTGTCGGAACAAATGACAATTTGTCCAAAATTGCATTTTTCCTAACTATACAAACCTGAGGTCCTTTTACACATAGTCCCACCTCATGCCAACCCTCACTCTGCAGTTTTTGCTTGGGCCAAAAGCAAAAGTGATTTGTTTACCTCCCAGTCGCGCGCGCTCGCCTGTCGGACAAGCAGTTATCTACCGAACCCCTTGTTCGAAAGCTTACGACCTATCCAGCTGCCGCTAGTACCTTCCTATTGTAAAAGGACCTCAGGTTTGTATAGTTAGGAAAAATGCAATTTTGGACAAATTGTCATATTTCCTGGTATTTCTCAGGGAAAAATGCGGTCTTGCAGTTTCGACCATCAAAGGATATCGGAGCATGTTAGCAGCTTTGTTTAGGCACAGAAACTTAGATATCTCTGACAACAAAGATCTACATGATCTGCTAAGATCTTTCGAAACTTGCAAGAAAGCCTCGACTGAAATTCCAAGCTGGAATCTGGATGTGGTTCTTCGTTTCCTGAGGTCCTCGAAGTTTGAACCACCCCAGTCAGCTTCTTTCAAAGATCTTACGAAGAAGGCTCTGTTTCTTTTGGCTTTAGCATCTGCCAAGAGAGTTAGCGAGCTTCATGCTCTAGTCTAGAAGGAAGGGTAGGTTTCAAAGGAGATTCTGTGATTTTTTCCTTCCTTCCTTCTTTTCTGGCCAAGAACGAGAACCCCTCAAATCCTTGGCCAAGGAGTTTTGAGGTTCCAGGTTTAGCTCCCCTGGTAGGGGAAGAGCCTGAAAGGACTCTTTGCCCTGTGAGGAGTTTGAGATACTACCTCCAGCGGAAGAAGACTCTTAAGGGCATTAAGGACAGACTATGGTGCTCTGTAAAGGATCCCAGTAGACCATTGTTTAAAAATGCTTTGTCCTTCTTTATTAGAAGTCTAGTGAAGGAAGCACATATGGCTTGCGGTGAGGATCAGTTCAAGCTTTTGAAAGCAAGGCTCACGAGGTAAGAGCCATTGCTACGTCCTTGGCTTTCAACAAGAATATGTCACTCCAGAATCTGATGAAAGCAACATTCTGGAGATGCAATTCAGTATTCGCGAACCACTACCTTAGAGACGTCAAGATTACTTATGAAAAGTGCTTCGCGTTAGGCCCGTACGTATCGTCGGATTCGGTGCTGGGGCAGGAAGCTGAAGCACATCTTTTGTAAAATTTTCCCTTGTTGTTTGTATTGTGTTTTTTATGGTTGTTTGAAAGAGGATGCGGGTAGGCATCTCTTTCTATTCGTATTACTAACATTAGAATGTTTAGGTGATCTGGTTTGTGTTAGAGCTCCCTGCATTGGTAGTGGTCAGGCTCTGTCATATAAGAGGGCGAATCCCCGTTGACATGATCCGACTTGGATTCTACTGAGTAAGCGGATATCAAATCCCTTCGGTAGACCCAAAGAGTCTTTTCAGCTGTAGGCCACGCCCTCGCTGTAGCTCTTCAGGCTATGCAGACTAATAGACAGTACCTATGAAGTCTTCAGCCTTATCAGGTAAGAATCAAGGTTTGTTAGTATCCTAAAACAAATGTTGTTTCCCCTTTTTCCTTGTTAGCTCTGTCTCTTTCCCTCCACCAAGGGTGTCAATCAGCTAAGTATATATCTGACAGGAAAGTTCATGTACAAAAATGATATTGTTATTTTACAATAAAGTTTTGTACATACTTACCTGGCAGATATATAACAGATAACAATCCTTATTGCTTGTTCCCTCGTAACCTTGTTGTCTTGAGATAACAATCCTTATTGCTTGTTCCCTCGTAACCTTGGTGTCTGAGACTCGAGCTTTGGTATTGCTCCCGTGTATGTTTTAATTAATAAAGTTCCTGTGTGAAGAACTGACGTCTCCTTCACCTCCCTGGGTACTATATGGTAGCAGAGCGTGGTTTGAGGGACTGCGGCGATTGTCTTGGAGATTGAATTTTACTACGAAAGATAAAAGAAAATTATGAGCAGCTAAAAGTTCCCAAACATCGGGGAGGGGGAGTAATCCGGAAGTTCTGTGTGTAAGTTGCTGCAAATGTGAAGCCGTCTGTGAGAAGGAAAACCAATGGATTTCGGCTTATGAACTGGAAAGGACGTATTGGTTCTGTCAACCAGAGTGCTTCGGGGAGCAGATATCATGGATAGACATGATCCGACTTGGATTCTACTGAGTAAGCGGATATCAAATCCCTTCGGTAGACCCAAAGAGTCTTTTCAGCTGTAGGCCACGCCCTCGCTGTAGCTCTTCAGGCTATGCAGACTAATAGACAGTACCTATGAAGTCTTCAGCCTTATCAGGTAAGAATCAAGGTTTGTTAGTATCCTAAAACAAATGTTGTTTCCCCTTTTTCCTTGTTAGCTCTGTCTCTTTCCCTCCACCAAGGGTGTCAATCAGCTAAGTATATATCTGACAGGAAAGTTCATGTACAAAAATGATATTGTTATTTTACAATAAAGTTTTGTACATACTTACCTGGCAGATATATAACAGATAACAATCCTTATTGCTTGTTCCCTCGTAACCTTGTTGTCTTGAGATAACAATCCTTATTGCTTGTTCCCTCGTAACCTTGGTGTCTGAGACTCGAGCTTTGGTATTGCTCCCGTGTATGTTTTAATTAATAAAGTTCCTGTGTGAAGAACTGACGTCTCCTTCACCTCCCTGGGTACTATATGGTAGCAGAGCGTGGTTTGAGGGACTGCGGCGATTGTCTTGGAGATTGAATTTTACTACGAAAGATAAAAGAAAATTATGAGCAGCTAAAAGTTCCCAAACATCGGGGAGGGGGAGTAATCCGGAAGTTCTGTGTGTAAGTTGCTGCAAATGTGAAGCCGTCTGTGAGAAGGAAAACCAATGGATTTCGGCTTATGAACTGGAAAGGACGTATTGGTTCTGTCAACCAGAGTGCTTCGGGGAGCAGATATCATGGATAGATGAAGAAAATAAATTTGTTGTGATGATGCTGAACTGTTGATACATGGTGAGGCAGACTACCTGAGCCTTAAGTTGTGTGAGCCGAAGAATGGTAATTACGAGTCTTCACAGTAGCTTAATCCTTTTGCTGTTGTGAGTGTTTATGAGTGCTTGGGAATCTTCTGGAAGAAACCTTGAACCCTGATGTTACTATCTGCAATAAAGTGAAACCGTTATAATCGGGAATTGTTGATATATATTTTTTTCCCTCACGAGGAAAGATGGCGTCTTCAGAATACTCTGCAGTTTCCTTACCAGGATACATTGAAGATGAAAGTGAGCTTATGAACCAGTTGACCTGACTGGCTAACTTTGGAACCATAGACAATGCTGGAAATTTTATTTTCAAATTTTGTCATAAGTGTAAAGGCCCGGTATTGGGACATAAAGAAAATGGAGATGAGAACAAGTGTGAAAATAATGAGTTGAATTCAAGTGAAGTGGAACAGGTAAAACAGTGGCTAGAAACAAATGAACTATTTGAGGCAGCTAAAAACCAGTTAGATCAAAGGTATGAGGCTAGAATTTGTGGACAGTGCAATAAACTATTTAAAAACAGAGCAACCAATATTTCGAACCAGAAAAACTTTCACAAAAAGTGGGATTTCGGTAAAGAAGCAAACAGGACAATGTATGAAAAGAGTGATATGGATGAAATACAAGACAAATAATTGAAAATCATTGAAAAGAATTTTGAGATAAACCAAGTTGGAAGTGGAAATAACCATGTTAATTTAGTTAAAAATCGGAAAGCTCCAATCTGGACAAGTGGCCAGGATTTTGAAAGTTATTGCCATCAACTAAGGCTATGGGATTCACAGACAACCATTCCTCCAATTCAAAAATTTTTCGAATTGGTGGATAGTTTAAAGACAAACAAAGAGATTGGAGGATTATCAGAATTTGTGTCAAGAGAAGTTATAGAAAAAGTAAACACTAACAGTGTAACTATCATTGAAGACGTGATAAACTTGCTAAAAGGTAAATTTGAAAAAACAATCTTGGATAAAATGTCTGAATTGGTTTCTGAAATACAAAAATTTGAACAGAAAGATAAAGAAACAGGTGAGGAGTATCTGAATAGATTTGAGAATCTTTTAGTGAAAATGGATAGAGCAAACTTTGGATCACAATGGAAGTTATGGACTACAGTTTTGTTTTTAGATAAGTCTAAATTAGAAACAACAGAAAAAATTTCAATTATGAAACAACTAAAAAATGTAGAAGACAAAGTGACAATAGAAATATGTAAAAAGGAGTTCAAGGAACTAAAGATAGAAAACCAAAGACCCGAAAAGGAATTGGACGTATTTTATACAAATAGACAAAGATCTACATCTAGATCAAATGAGCAAAGAAATAGGAGACCATACTCCCGTTCGAGAGACAGAAACCAAAACACGAGAGAGTCAGGAAGCAGATATCAGAGTAGAAGATATTACTCTCGATCAGGAGATAGAAACCGAAACAGAATAGACTCCTTTAAACGAAGAGAACCTTCGGAAAGGAGAAGTGAAGATCGTGAAGAGCTTGAAAGGAATCGGCAAGATCGTCCGATGGAGGGCGGCAGGAGGCTCAGATCAGAATCGAGAGAGAAAAGGTGTAGAAATGAATGCTGTCTGAATAGATTAAGTAACATCAGATTTGTAAGTGTTGAAGATGAGAGAGGAGAAGTAGAAATGCCTGAAATTTACTTCACGGATGAAATCAATGAAACTGAGATGATTATTGACAATGGTGCACCCAAAAATGTGGCAGGAATTAAATGGATAGAAGAATATCTGAAGAAAAATCAATTTGGAAAAGGGCAAGTTAATGTTAAAAGAATAGAAAAGAAAAAGTTCAAATTTGGACCAAGCAAAGTTTATGAATGCCACAAAATGTTTGAAGTTCCACTGATAATTAAAGGAAAGAAAAATGGAACAGAGTTCAGTAGACTACGAGTGCAAATTTATGCTATTGAAGCTAATATCCCTTTTTTGTGTTCTAAAGAACAACTCCAGAAATGGAGTGCCTCTCAGGATTACGAGAGAGGAAAGGAAAAACTAGTTATCAGAAGCTTGGTTCCAAACCTAGAAATAGATTTGATAACCACTAAAGGTAACCATCTTGCCGTTGTCTTGGAAACCAATAAAGAATGTAGCGAAGAAGAGATTGTAATGTTTGTCAAGAAACTGGAAAGCAATAAAGAGATATCAGAGTATAAAAGAGTAAAAAGGGTACATCTGGTATCAGGCCATAAGGGAGAAACTCAACTCCTCCATTTGTTCACATTGGCAGGAGTAGTAACCAACCGAACCAAAAAGATTATTAAGAAAGTTGTTAATGAATGTATACCCTGCCAAAAGTATAAAAAATCATTAGGTATACCAAAAGTTGCCATCCCAACAGTGACGGAATTTAATCAAAAGGTCACAGTTGACCTAAAGCAAGTGAAGGAGGATAACATTCTGTGGATGGTAGACGCCTTCACAAAATTAATAAGTGGAGTTGTGCTAAAGAACAAAGAAGCAGTCACTGTTTTGCATGCCATCACCCAGAACTGGTGCGAGAAATACGGATACCCTACTGAGGGATTTTTGTCGGACAATGGATCAGAATTTCAAAATAAGGAAATGGAAAGTTTGGCTTCTGCAATGGGAATTACGATCAGGTTTGGCCCAACATATTCCCCTTGGAGTAATGGTTTGAACGAACGAAATCATTACAGCGCTGATCTAACTGTGAAGAAAGTGATGGAAGAGAATGATAGAATTACATTAGATGAAGCAGTTTCAAAAGCGGCTTGGTGTCATAATACTAACATAACAGTGAAAGGATATGCCCCATTACAGTTACTCACTGGGAGAGCTGTAGTAGTTCCTGGTATAACAAGTGGAAATGTAGCCACCGAGTCTTTAATCTCTGAGTCAGAAGCAGTCAGAAGACATATTGAAAATCAAAAAGAAGTGATAAGAAGTATAGAGAAATTGAGTATGGTGAAAAGTTGAAAATTGCCCCAAACTCAAGAAATGCGTCTTTTAATGATTATCTATATACACCTGGGGAGAAAGTATTTTACTAGCACAAAGGTGGAAAGCAATGGTTTGGTCCCGCTACAGTGGAAAAGATGGAAGGGAGAAGTGTATGGATTTTAGCAAATGGAGATATGAAAAAGGTAGCTTCTTGTCACTTACAACCTTACGGAACGTTAAGGACTTCACCTCATGAGAAAAAAGATGAGATTGCGTCGAAGGATGAGGCAGCTCTTACTGACCAGTCCGAGAGTGAGGATATCAACTTAGAAAAGAGAGAAGAAGCGACAGTTGTTATTGAACCTGATTTGGCAGAAGAGAATTATGACAAAATGACCGTGAAAGATCATCTTCCATCTGAAAAAAGACCGAAGAAAAGTAAAATTATAACTATGACCTTCAAGAATGGCGAGGAACACAAAGGAAAGGTGACTGAAGTGAACAAACCCAACTCAAAGCGTAAATTTGTGTGCTTCATAAAACTAGAGGGTGGTAAAACTATTGAAGTTGACTTCAAAAATGAAATAAGGGACTGGAAATATCTGATTAATGAAAAAGAAGAGGAAACTGAAGTAAGAGAGACTAAGGAAAATGTCGAACTAGATAACATAGGTACTTACTGGATGAAAATGTCAAATGACGAGTGCTTGGTAGAGGTAATAACCACATATGTAGTAGAAGTTCCAAAGAGTCGTCATCATGAGCCTGAAGTTATAAACGCTAAAGAAAAAGAACTTGAAAATTTTGAGTATTATGAAGCATTTGAAGAAGTAAAAGATACAGGACAGGAGAAAATTGGTTCAAGGTGGGTCATCACTGAAAAAGAGAGACAACATGGGCGGAAGACCAAAATAAAAGCAAGGTTAGTTGCTAGAGGATTCCAGGAAACTGAGAAACCAAAATCAGATTCCCCAACAGCCTTGAGAGAGTCTTTCAAGACTTTCATCGCAGTATCGGCTAATGAAGGATTTGAGCTGGAGAGCGTTGACATTTCAGCAGCTTTCTTACAGGCCGAAAAGCTGGAGCGTGATGTGTTTGTTGAACCACCCAAAGATGTAAAACAGGAAGGAACCATTTGGAAACTGAAAAAGCCAATCTATGGGCTTGAAGATGCAGGTAGGAAATTTTGGCTTAAAGTAGACAAGATTTTTAAAGGAAGAGGAATGAAAACACTGCATGGAGATAACGCCTTCTACTACCTCCATGACGACAGATCATTACTTGGTATGATTTTATGTCATGTTGATGATTTTTCGATTTCAGGAAAGAGAGAATTTGTGGATATGATCAAGGATCTTTTAATGAAAAATTTCACGATTTCTAAGGTTGAATCATCCGAATTCAGATTTACTGTAATTTATATAGTTAAAACAAGAGAAGGAATAGAAGTAAGCATGGAGGATTATGCCCAATCTATTGAGGAAATCAAAGAAATAAGGAAAATTGGAAATGACGAACCTCTAACAAAAACTGAATATAAGGTATTCAGGAAGTATGCAGGAAAAATCCAGTGGTTGGCGGAAAATGTCCGACCCGACTTGGCTATTGTTGGATTGAATATGTCTATGAAAAATAAAGATGCTACGATCGGTGATCTAAAGAGAGTAAACAAGATAGTGAAGAAAATTAAATCAAGAGAAAGCAAAATAAAGTTCGGTAAAATAGGGAAGAAAGAAGACCTGAAAATTTATGGCCTCGGTGATGCGAGTTACAAATGTGACTCAAAGTCAATTGGGGGTAACTTGATTTTAATGGGAAACAAGAAAACTGAAATAGTAGCTCCTATATATTGGAAAACAAAAACCATCAAACAAGTTTGCCATTCTGCCAAAGACGCCGAAACGAGGAACTTAACTAAATTAGTAGATGACAGTGTTTATTTAGCAAAAAATGTTGAACAACTTATGTTTGGAGAAAAAGGAGGAAAAATCCCAGTAAAACTGTTCACGGAGAGCAGACCAGCGCTGGAAAGTATAGCATCATCAAAACAGGTAGAAAGAAAATTGTTAAGAAACGCAGTGGCAGACTTGAAGGAGAAACTAATTCATAAAGAAGTAGAATCATATAGTTGGCTGAATACTAAAGACATGATAGCAGACATATTAACAAAGGAAAATAAAGAGAGTGATGACATGGTGGATGTTTTAGTAAGGGAAGACTTAGAATGGCTTTAAATGAAGACAATCTTGTTCATTTTAAAAACGATGAGTTCAGGCTAGAAAATGTTAAAATTAAAGAGAAGGGAAACAGGTTTTAAATATATGTGTAATTTCTTTTGCAATTCTTAGATATTTATGCAATGGAATGTTGTACGTGATGTAGACTGCTATAGTTCTTTTATTATGAAATGCTATTGTTTGTATTCATATTACAATGTACGTTTAGTTTTAGCTTGATAACAATTTTATATTTGTTACAATATTTTATCCATTTTATTATAATCAATAACTTCTGTATAGATCTGTTTGTTTAACGAAGTAAAACAAAAAAGGACGACGGGGGAATAGCAGATAACAATCCTTATTGCTTGTTCCCTCGTAACCTTGTTGTTTTGAGATAACAATCCTTATTGCTTGTTCCCTCGTAACCTTGGTGTCTGAGACTCGAGCTTTGGTATTGCTCCCGTGTATGTTTTAATTAATAAAGTTCCTGTGTGAAGAACTGACCTCTCCTTCACCTCCCTGGGTACTATAATATATACGATTGATGGCCCTCCCAGCCTCCCCTCAGGAGACAGGTGGAAGAGAAAATCTGACTGGAAAGGGGGATTGGTTCATACACCCGCCACCCAGCGGCGGGTAGGGTAGATCACCTGACCTACCTGTCGCGTTTGCCGCGAGTTTTGAATTCTGTCATGACATCAGAGACGTAAGCTAAGTATATATCTGCCAGGTAAGTATGTACAAAACTTTATTGTAAAATAACAATATCATTTTTGTCATTATAACTGTTTTATTTAAAACTTGCCAATTTTCTCCCCATTTTTGTGATTTACCATTTCATGATTCCTTGTTATGGTGCCAGTAAGTCTTTTTTTTTCGGTGCCTAGCCTTCTGCCCTAAGTACCATTGTTCCATTTTAAGAAAATCTCTATAGAAGGATGCCCAGTCAGGGAAAGTGGAAAGACCTCATACCATATACAATTATGAGATTTGATTTTGGTAACCTATAGAAGCAGAATTTGCCATTTAGTACAGTACAATTAGCTCAATTTTAGCTCAAACCTCAAAATTTAGAATGACAAACTGAAACTTTGGGAATATGTAGAAATGATTTGTGTTATCTTCATCCAAAAAGTCCCAAAAAATCCAGTGACAGGTTTTCGAGTTATGGCCACAAAATGGCGGCCATTTTGGAATTTTCAGTTTTTCTCATTTATTGCTGGTAAAGGGTAAAAAAATAAAATTGTTAGATGAAATATACATTATTTTGTATTATATGGTAGTTTTAGAAGCTATTTGAATACATTTCATGAGTACTAAATACATCAGTGGGAAATTATGGGCCTTTATTTAAAAAAAATTCTGATACTCGTAGTTGACAGGAATATTCCTACTCCTGCTAATGGAAAAATAATTGGTATATAAAAATTTTTACCTAAATAAACAATCTGCAGAATCTTCTTGTCTTTCAAATTACACCAAAATGACACTTCTACGACGCACCATTGCGGGGGTATCTTTGTTTGAATACAAGTACTTTAATTGGTGCCATTAGCAATTACCTAGTTCCTACTATACAATCGTCAACATTTTGCTGTTGAAGACATTCATAGATCACATGCTTATGATATTATAAATAGTTGAGGATAAATTCTAGGTCACATAACCACAATTACCATAAAAATTATGTAGTGAACTGAGCATATAACCGGTAACTACTTGCAACACAATATAATGTGGAAAAAAATTATCAAAATTAGTTTTGAACTATACAGCTGTACAGACAAAAAATAACTTCAACTTGATGAAACTCCATTTTTACGCACAAGGGATTATGCATTAATTACGCCAAAACAAAAATATGAATCATTCTTTATTATTTCCCGTAAATTATTTCCTTTTCTTTTTCTGTAAGGGTTGAGAATAGTCTTCATTTTCAGTTTCGCTCTGTTCTTCTAAATATCCATCTATATCTCCTTCTCTATCTTCATCGAATGAACATTGATTATTGCACCCATGCCCAGCACAATACCCACACATATGTGTACAAGGGAGTCCACTTCTCCTGCACTCGCAGTTCAGTTCACAACCTTTTCTACAATTACAAGTTATAACATGAAGTAGGGAATGTGGTACGGGCTCTTTAAGCGATGTTACTGGTCTTAGTCGGTCATTTTCTAACTTCCAACCCCAGTCAGTGGGGTCTAAAGTAATCCCTTGCCACTGTTGTACTTGATGGAAGATACGATAAGAATGTTGGCGTGGTGCTGCTGATGTTGGAGGAAGTGTAGCTAGATCAAATTTGGCATGTACAGGCTGTTTAGCTATCGCCCTTAAGTAATTAAAGTACCTTTGTTTATCAAGACTACCTTCTGGCTTTCCTCCATACAGGACCAGAAGAAATGCTTCTCCAGCAGCAGCTATATCATCTGCAGAGGCCTGGGGGTCATTAAAAATTCGCATCTTGTGACTTAGTACAGAATCCTCCTGTAATCTTTTATAAGGAACCCTTTTACCCTTGCGATACAGAGCAGAGGTTGTATCGCAACCTGTTATTGCATGCAGGAAGAGCAAGCTGTCAGTCATGTTCCTCATTTTGCTCTGAATTCTTTCACTGCTGAATATTTTATCAGGATGTGCTTTGTTTGCTGGGATCATCATTTTGATATCAGTCTGAGGTTTGGCAAGTGCAGTTAAGAGGACAAGAAGATCAGTGTCCTCCCCCACAATAACTGATTCTTGTCCTGAATCTCGTAAATGAGTTGCTGTTGTTACTATCAATCTGTCAGCATCTGCCTCTGCCTGATGGACCTTACAGCCAGCAGCTTCCAGATGGGTAGATAGGAGCTTGATCAATTCTATCTTGTTTTTAATATTTCCTAAGAACTCCTGCTGAGACACCGGGACTTGTATGTGGCTTTCTACAGCTATAACTCTAGATGATTGTGTCCTTCCTCGACGAAAGTGTTCTTCATCTTTTGTACTGTGAGTGTCATAGCCATCAAATACTGTGTGAGCGTTCCTGTACTTCTGTTTAATGAACGATGTATACTGAGAACGTATCTGACTGAATGTAGCAGGACGTTGCCACACAACATGATGAAGAAGGTACCCACCATTTAAAATATACACTGCTCCAGCTGGAGGAACATTTTCACAGGGTGCCAATGCCTCAATGACTGGTACAAGTGCAGATTTTTTTGCTTTTCTCATAGAAAAATCACCAAAGAGGGAGGGTGGTTGAGGTGCAAGTTCATATCCCAGATATGATGCTAGGTCAGAATCACTTCTAGCAACGCATATTATTCGATGGAATAACTGGTTTGCATTGACAGTAATCTGTGTATCATTAATCATAATTGATTTTGTTACAGATGACAACGACCTGATGTTGTTTCTTCGCTGTAGGTGAATATCTCTGAATGCTTTTCCTTTCATTGTTTTCATTGATGCTCTTCCAACAGTATAGGCTTCATCACAATTCACTTTCACATAATGACTTACCGAACAGTTACATAGCTTATAGCTTCTTACCTGCGGCAGTCGAAATTCAAATTGTTGGCGCCAGCGGCGTTGCTATCTTAAGTATAGGTGATACAAGACCCGCCCACATCCAGGAACCCTGGGTACTGCTAGCCTTCTACCGTCAATTTTCGTTTCTGCCGCTCACGGGGTAACACCTGTGAGATTTTCGCTGCAGTCTCCTGCGTCGCCATTTTGGATTTTGGGTTTTTGTTTGGTGATGTACAAGTTTTTGGGTTTTTTTTCTTGCCAGTTAGCTATCTCTATTCAGTTTTTCGTCATTATTGCTAATTATGTCAGATTCTAGTTCATCTGCTGTAAGGTTTTGCAGCGCTGGGTGCAAAACAAGATTAGCTAAGTTATGTCACGATCCGCACTCTAAGTGCACTAAATGCAGAGGACAAAATTGTAATGGTATGGATGTGACATGTAATGAATGTAAAGAATTGGATGAACAGGAATGGAAGGCGGTTAGATCGCATGCTGAGAAAATGGAGAAAGATAGGAAGAGGAAGGCAGCTCTTAGGGCTAGTAGTAAGAATAGGTTAGAAACTACTCCTGTTCCTTCGGAGACAAATAAGTCTTCTCTTGCCTCTCCTTTATTAGAGAATATTTCTCCAATTAATAGTCCTCCTACTTCTCCTTTGATTACCCCTGTTCAAGTTGCCCATGTTTCCGAACCCAACACCATTGCCTTGCTTGAGTCTAAGATGGATAAAAAGTTCTAAGTGTTAGCTGAATCAGTTATGAAGTTAGGAATGTCTTTTAAAGCTTTCGTAGATAGTACAGTGAAATCTAGTGCAGTGCAAAGTGTTAATGTTGCGCCTGAGGAGGCGGTTGTCCGTTCCCCCTCGACTCCCAGACGAAGGTCACTGTCCCGCTCCCCCGCAACCGGGAGAAGACATACCGGAGGTCGGAAGGAGTCTGGGGGAGTTTGCCCACGGTCAGCCGTCGACTCCGTCGACTCGCGGGTGTCGTCCAAAAAGATGTGGAAAGGTATTAGTGTTTGTGATTCTCGTCTGTCTTCTGATTCGGAAGTGCAATCGCCAGTGCGCAAAAGGCGAAGTGATTTGGTGTCTCGACCGTTAAATAGACATTCGATTCTTGGGGGTGATTCGTCACCGACTCCTGTTAAGAAGTCTAAGAGGCATTGGAGTCCTCAACCTTCGTGTAGTTTTGCTCCGGATGTGATATTTAGTGAATCTCCTCCGCAGTCGCATTTTTCGGCTAAAAGCAATGGATCTCGGACTAAACTTCGTGATAATTCACGATAGCTCGACTCTCCCAAGCGAGTCTCAGTCGCAGTTTCGGCTCGGTCGCCTCGTTCGACTCCGTATTACTGTCCAGAGAGGCGTATTCGCTCGTCTTCGTTCGACTCCCCTCGCCGTGAGTCGATAGGAATTTCGACTGGTTGTTCGCCTGTGTCGACTTGTTGTGCGGAGACTTCACCTGTTAGAAAGAATCGTTCTTCGACTGAAAGACCATCGACTTCTACAGTGTTAGATGATTCTACCTTAGCTCCATTTAAGAAGCATTTTCAGGATCTTATGAGTTTGTTGAAAGCCTCCACCGGGGTACAACATAAGCCTGATTTCGACTCCTCTTCCGTGCAGTCTGAAGAGGAAGCTTTGGATCAAGATGACAAGGATTCGTCGGCTTATTCGAGTCTTCTTAAATTTTTTCTTTCCACTTATCCAGATTACTTTGAACCTGCTTCTCCGTCTTCACCGCCTTCAATGTTCGTTAAAGATAGGAAGACAGCGTATTCGTGTCTACCTAAACTGGTTCTTTCTCAGTCCTCGAAGCAGGCACTTAAGGAGTCAACAGAGTGGCTTTCTAAGAAGAGGGAAACAGGTAAGGCTTCGTTTGCTTTCCCGCCTTCTAAGCTTCAGAGTAAAGCGTATCGCTTCTACGCAACTGGAGAAGTTCCTTCTTTGGGAGTGTCTGCCTCCTCCCAGGGAGACTTCTCCGGTTTAGTGGACTCACACCGAAGAGCAGCTTTTTCGTCAGCTAAAATTTTGTTTTCTTCTTCGGAGCTTGATCATCTGGTGAAGAATATTTTTAAAGTATTTGAGGTATTTTTTGGACTGGACTATTGCCTCTTTAGCTCGCAAGATTGAAGACTGTCAGTCTTTAGAAGAAGATTTTGCCACAGATTGGTTAGGAGTTCTGTCCTGTGCGGATAAGGCTGTAAGAGATGGTTCGGGAGAATTAGCAGCCCTTTTCACAATGGGAGTGATGAAGAAGAGAGAAAGGTGGTGTTCTTTCGTGTCTAAAGGAGTCACTAATAACCAGAAGTCGGCTCTCATGTTTGCTCCTCTCTGTAAATCTCACCTTTTCCCTGAAGAAACCATTCAACAAATTCTATCGGATTTAGAAAAGAAATCTACTAATGATCTCCTTCTTCAGTCTTCTAGACGTCCAAAAGAGCCTACTCCGACAGGAGCAAAGTCTTCTCCTCTTCAGAAGCATCCCTTTCGAGGGAATAAACCTAAGTGGCAACGACCCAGGACTAATTTGCGTCCACAGTACAAGTCCTCAAAGAAACCCCCCCCCCAAACCTTCGGACAAGTGAGAAGCCGTTCCTTCACGTGCAAGTAGGGGCAAGACTCCATCTTTTTTGGGAAGAATGGAGTCGAAGAGGTGCAGAGCAATGGGTAGTGCAAGTTCTTCGAGAGGGATACTCGATTCCTTTTGTTCTAGATCCTCCTCTCTCCGATACACCAATCAGCTTAACAGCATATTCTCCAGGATCAGAGAGGGCTTTGGCTTTAGCAGCAGAGGTCAATGCATTCATCAAGAAGGGAGCAGTAGAGGAAGTCCTCGACAGTTCTCAGGGATTCTACAATAGACTTTTTGTAGTTCCCAAAGCCTTGGGAGGTTGGAGGCCAGTGCTAGATGTAAGCGCATTGAACCTTTATGTGCTGAAGACAAAGTTCAATATGGAAACAAATCGTTCTGTGATGTCGGCACTTCGCCCAGGCGATTGGATGGTGTCCCTGGACATGCAGGACGCCTATTTTCATGTGCCGATTCACCAGAGTTCAAAGAAGTTCCTGAGATTTGTGTTCGAAGGGAGGACGTATCAATTCAGAGCCCTTTGTTTCAGCCTTTCGACGGCCCCTCAAGTATTTACTCGTGTTCTTGCTCCATTGGGGAAATGGCTGCATATGTTGGGCATAAATGCAGCATTTTACCTGGACGACTGGCTTCTCAGATCGAGTTCGAGGACACAGTGCGTGAAGGATTTACGGAAGACACTGTCATTAGCGAGTCAATTGGGAATTCTCATCAACCTGGAGAAGTCTCAATTAGTGCCTTCCCAGAATCATCCCCTGGGGATGATTCTGGACTCTCAGACTTTTCGGGTTTTTCTGTCCCCGAAAAGAATAGAATCTTGCCTCAAAAAAGTGAGCCAATTCCTGAACCGTCAGTCCTCCTCTGCCTTGGAATGGATGAGTCTCCTAGGGACGTTATCATCAGTAGAGACGTTTGTAAAGTTGGGTCGTCTTCACATGAGATCTCTTCAGTTTTTTCTCAAAGCGAGTTGGTGTCGGAAGTCTCAACCAGACACGTATTCGTTTCCAGTGTCGGAAGAGATCAAGAAGGACTTGAGATGGTGGATGTCGAGGGAAAGATTGCAAGAGGGTCTCTCCCTGACATTACGGAACCCAGACCTAGAATTATACTCAGACGCATCGGACAGAGGTTGGGGTGCTCTCCTAGGAACCAAAAAGATCTCAGGATTATGATCAGAGAAAGAGAGGTTGAATCACATCAACATGAAGGAGTTGAAGGCGATTTGGTTCGGTCTGCAAGCATTCGCTCCTTTGGTCGTGGGAAAGAGAGTGGCAGTATACTCCGACAACACCACCGCTCTATCTTATATCAGGAATCAGGGAGGAACCCATTCATTCTCCCTCAACAAAGTCGCAGAAGATCTCCTTCTCTGGTCTCAAGATCGGGATATTTCCCTCGTTCCGAGGTTTGTACAGGGGAAGTTAAATGTACTGGCGGACGAACTCAGTCGAGTAAACCAAGTTCTTCCCACGGAGTGGACATTGCAAGACAAAGTTTGTCAGGAACTTTGGAAACTTTGGGAGAAGACCTTCAGTGGATCTGTTTGCCACGTCGAGGAACAATCGACTACCGATCTTTTGTTCCCCAGTTCCAGATCCTCTTGCTTGGAAGACCGACGCAATGCTTCAGGATTGGACGGGTCTAGATGTTTACGCCTTTCCCCCATTTGGAATGATCAGAGAGGTGTTGAACAAGTTCCTCTCGCATCAAGATGTGTCAATGACGCTAGTAGCACCATTCTGGCCCAGGAAAGAGTGGTTCCCAGACCTTCTCAAGTTGGTTATAGACCATCCCAGACTTCTTCCTCAGTATCCTCGGCTACTCAAACAGCCCCACTTCGACAGGTATCATCAGAATTTGTCCGCTCTGTCACTGACAGGGTTCAGACTGTCCGGAAACTCGTCAGAGCTAAGGGGTTTTCTCGTAGAGCGGCAGAGGCTATTGCTAACTGTCGAAGAAGCTCTTCTGCCAAGCTTTACCAATCGAAGTGGGGAGTCTTTAGGACGTGGTGCAGAAGACATAATTTCTCGTCTTCTAAAACCTCTGTGACAGAAATAGCTGATTTTTTGCTGTACCTTAAAGAAGTTAAGAACTTGTCGGTATCGACAATTAAAGGGTACAGAGCTATGCTGTCCTCAGTGTTTAAGCATAGAGGGCTGGACATCTCCCCTAACCAGGATATTGGAGATTTAATTAAATCATTTAATACAGTAAAAGTATCCAAGAAGGATAGTGTGGACTGGAACTTGGACGTAGTTTTAACTTTTCTGATGTCTTCACGATTCGAGCCACTTCGTGAAGCGTCTTTGAGAGATGTAACGAGGAAGACACTTTTTCTCTTCGCATTGGCTACAGTAGGGAGAGTGAGTGAGTTACAAGCCATCCACAAAGAGGTGGGGTTCAAAAATAGTAATGTGGTTTGTTCTTTTGTTAACGAATTTTTAGCAAAGAACGAATCTCCCTCTAACCCATGGCCTAAATCTTTTGTACTTAAGGGATTATCTAATATAGTGGGTCCGATGGACGAAGAATATTTACTATGTCCTGTCAGAGCTCTGAAATGTTACCTGTCAAGGACACAATCCGTTAGAGGTAATTCCGACCGACTTTGGTGTTCGGTTAAGAATTCTGCAAAACCCCTCTCCAAGAACGCTATTTCGTTCTTTTTGAGAAGTCTGATACTGGAGTCACACTCTCAAGTCCAAGATCAGACTCTAAATGTGCTTAAGGTGAAAGCACATGAAATACGTGCAGTGGCGACATCCTTAAGCTTCAAGCACAATATGTCGCTTTCCTCGATTCTTCAATCTACGTTTTGGAGATCGAGATCTGTGTTCGCCTCATTTTACCTGAAGAATGTAGAGGCTACCTATGATAGTTGTTGTAAATTGGGTCCTTTGTCGGTAGCGGGCATGGTGTTGGGAAAGGAAACATAGGGGAACTTTCTATCCTCTACTGTCTCCTCGCCTTGTTATAGGTTGTTGAGTCGTGGGCAGACTGGAGGCTCATAGTACTTTGGAGAACCTCCAGATCTTATTTATTACTTTTGAGTATGTCATTATTTTTGGTATAGGTGATGGTCTGTTGTTTTTTATCTGGTTTTTGAAGCCCAGGGCAAGGGCATTACCTGTTTTTTAATATTTTGTCAATCAACGGTCTTGTCCATGGTTACAAAATCCCACTAAGTAGGAACGACCCTGGTCTATACTGCCACGTCTCCTACGAGTGATGAGAGCACCAACCAGAGGCAGTATTCTCCTGCAGCTGCTCTCTCACAAGGTAGGGTACTGCAACATTTGCTGTTTAATGTGGTCTTACTGTCATTTTTATGTAGTCCATCTACCCTCCTTCCGGGTAGTTTGGATTCAGCTATGTAACTGTTCGGTAAGTCACTTATGTGAAAATGATATTTTTATGATAAAATAAAGTTGAATTTCGACTGCTGTAGGTAAGAAGCTATAAGCTATGTAACTGTTCGGTAAGTATATGTGAAACTTTATTTTATCATAAAAATATCATTTTTTCATTGGCAACAATACCACTCGATATGGAGATTAGGATAGATGTTGGTCGGTTGTATGGGTTGTGTGCAGCCAGCCAATTTTTGAAGGTATTCATGTCAGTAAGATCATGAGTCTGCCGAGATTCACGAAGGTCAATATGCTGTTCTGAAGTGGTAGCAGTAACTCCACTAACAGACTCAACAGCATTAATGATACTGGGTGTTGCGGGCATTGACTTAACCCATTTAGCGACAACTGATGGCGTTATTCCACGTCCTCGGGTGAGACCTCGAGATGTTTTGATGGAACGCATGAGGACTTGCTCAACTGTCATATCGGTCCAGATCCCTGACCAGAACTTGTCAGATCTTCTAATTGTGAAATATCCCTCTGTTGCAAACTTTTCAAACTCCTCTGGTTTCATGACTTTTTCCAGTTTATGCATTTGCTGTAGATAGACTTGAGCAGACTTTGCATAATTCAGTTGTCCTGCTGCATGCAAGTAAGGTAGCATGAGTTTTACACTGTAGAGGTGAAGATTCCAATCACCACAACACTCTGCCCGTATAAAGAGTTTCACAATTGTAATACACCTAAAATACTGTACCCATAGCTTTTCGGTTCTTCCACATGATTCAACATCTGTAAACTTCATTTCAAGTTGATTCATGATGGACTTTACAGCACTTGAATTTGCTGTTACCTCCAGTATTCCAGTGTTGTCAAACAAAGACATGCTGCAGGTTTGTAAGTCTTTCTTCGGGTTTCATGAACCGAAGATGACTCCAACAATAGTACTGCTAATGCAAGTTGAGTTAGGAAATGAGCTCGAAGACTCCTGGCATAAGCACGTCCAGTCATCATATGAACAACACTGTTCTTTGCATACACTGTCTCCCACAGTTCTTCAAGGCCACTTCCAGCCATTGTGGTCCCTATAGCTCCTAAATATGACATAAGAAGATGAAACCCTCCAAGGCGTACAGTGACACGGGAAAGAGGGCTACTGCGACCAGCAGCAAGAACCATATCACAAGCTTTAGAGTAAAGTGGTTGGTCAAAGGTTACCATGACTGTAGACTGTCCACTCTTTAGACCTTCTTCTGCAGCATTCAGGAGGCAATTGTAAATCGTTGAAGGGTTGGTAGGATCAAGATTAACAAATGGTACAGGTAGTACAGCTGATGTCTTGTAAGATGAGCTTTTACTGTATATCTTGCTTATAAATCCACTCCAATTCGGGCATGGGAGACCTTGAAGCAATGTGCTACATATCCACCATGTGTCAAGTTGTGGGGCTAGTTTGACAGTTGCAGGTTCTTGTACAAGTGTTTCTATGTCTTCAGCAGTCAAAAGTGAATAGCCCTTTGCCATAGGCATATGGTACACAATTAATTTGCGAAGTCCCTGAGTTGCTAATGCCTCACTGTCAATTCTCTCAGCCCTGGGAATGGGCGTGTTTTCATGAACTTGATCTACCGATGTCACACACTTGATTCCTCCCATTGAGTGGAATGTATTATGACCATCTAAAGTTGCAACATTATAGTCAGCATTATCATATACAAATTGGATATATGACTGTGGATCTACTGCAGTTGATGGGTTCATTGTAGCTGATGCTTCATACAGCAATACTTCTCTATATGGGGGCACAGAATCCTAGGTTAGAAACAATGTCAATCAGTACTCTTGATCCATACTTTCTGTGTAGATGAACACCCAGACCAGTTTGTATGGGCGAGACAAATGATCTAGGACGAACAGCAGCAATGATAGCATGCTGTATACTGATTGACTTTCTTTGTATTTGATTATCATTTTTTTTCGGTTTCAAGATTCCATCAATTAACATACGAAGATAATCTGGAACAAGCTCACAATTTCCAGAAATGACTTGCTCTGCTGAAGGGAATACCTCACAATTGTAAGCTTTTGAACGAATGGCATTTCGAATGATCAGAGCAGCAGTTTCTATCAGTCTTCTAGCATCTTCAGCAGGATCACTTTTTCGTGCATCATACCATTCATCCGTTAAAATATCTTTCATACATTCAGTGAAACACACCACTCCACTCTTACCTATCTTATCAACTATTGTTATTTGATTTCCATAATGGTTCTTGAGTTTCTTCTTCAAGTATTGATTACCATAATTAATATCAGCGTTTTCATAGGTACTCATAATTGACGTTAATTCATCAATAGAATACTGGCATTCATCATTTTCTTCCAAATACTCGCACAGTTTGATAAATGCTATTGACTTTTCCTTATCCATTTTTTGTCCCTGTAGTGTAGCTGTTCCTGGCTTTGCACTGCCTGGCCTCAAGAAGTATTTGTAGCATGTACGATGGTACCGTCCCTCAGCTGCGACAAGGTCAATGACATTGGACACTTGGAGAAGAATCTCTCTCCCCCAGTTATCATTTCGTTTTTCAGCACTTGTGCGAATGTTGTTAACAAATTCTAGTGTTTCCACGACACTAAAATCACAAGAAGTTGTCTTCCTAAATTTTCTCACATCCACAGCAATTTTCTTCTCGCAAAATATACACTGGGATTTAAAATCGAACTCTTGCCTGATTTCATGGGTCGTGTGAACTTTCCTAGGTGCGGACTCCAAGCGACGTGTGTAGTCTTTTCTACATTTCACATGGACAACAACGGAGCTCTTGTTTTTCAGTAATTCTTTTACATTGTCCTCTTTTGAAGTACTACTCTCAATTATTTTATCCAAACCTCTAATGACGTGCACAGTTTCACCAAAACAGTTATTGCCAGTGGGCTCACACAATATGCAAAATTTCGATTTGTCTTCCATTTCTGTGCCTTTTCAATAGCTGAATTCGCTGTTTCACTCTACCTGAAAAAAATAGAAACATTAATGATCATACAGTACAAAACATTTTATAGTATGTATGCATTATATATTATACTGATTTGTCACATAGGTACACGGAAAAAAGTACGTCTGCAGATGTAAGTATATATATATATTCAAACAAAGATACTATGGCAGTGGCATGTCATAGAAATGTCCTTTTGGTGTCATTTAAAAGACAAGAAAATTCTGCAGATGATTTATTTAGATAATAATTTTGATATACCAATTATTTTTCCAACAGCAGGAACGGGAATATTCCTGTCAACCGCCAGTAACTGAAATTTTTAAAGATAAAGGCACATAATTTCACACTGATGGTGTTAGTACTCAAGAATTTTATGTAAATAGCTTTTACAAGTATCATATAATAAGAACCTGATGTGTATTTCATTTACTAATTCAATATTTTACCCTATAGGAGCAATAAATGAGAAAAATTGAAAATTCCAAAATGGCCGCCATTTTGTGGCCTTAACTCAAAAACCAGTCACTGGATTTTTTGGGACTATTTAGATGAAGATAACACAATTCACCTCTACATACTCTCAAAGTTTCAGTTTGTCATTCTAAATTTTGAGGTTAAACCCTAATTGTACTGTACTAATTGTATACCTTACCAGAAACAACTTTCAGAAAAGTGCCTCATACAGACCTAAAAGGTCCTATTAGGTCTTATGTATTAAGTAAAAGAAAGGTCCTATTAGGTCTTATGTATTAAGTAAATGACAATAATAGTAAGTAGTATAGAAATATTAGGAAAAATATACTGCCATGCCCTTCGTCATTGCAGCTTGACAGATGAAGAGAGGCTATTTTAACGAGATTAAGGATTGGGCACACTTATTTAACCCATCAGTTTATTTTGGAAGGAAGCAGCCCACCAGTGTGTGCTTACTGTGACGAGATACTGACAGTGGAGCACATTCTGATGGTTTGCCCCAGATATTCTAACCAAAGGGAAAGATATTTCCAGGGTAAATCCCTCTTGAGCATCTTGGGAGATGAAGCACATATTTCTGCTCTCATCTCCTTTTTAAAGTGTATACAAATTTTTAATAACATTTAGTTAATTATTTATATATCATATCATACAGATTTTTAAAGACATTAAACCATTTTTAATATATATTACGCCATTCAATAAACTTCATATTTTTATTTTATTTATTAGTCAAATCTAATTTTATGAATTATTTCTTTAACAGAGTCATTAATTCATTTATCATAATTCAATTTATTTAACCTTCATTACAGTGCTGAATGGCCTTCTTGGCCTCAGTGGTTGGGCTTTAGCTCTAAATATCATACATCCATCTACTGTATACCCATTGCAGGTGAGAGGTTTCAAAGGAAGCAGAAGTAATTTGGCTACATTAAAATTAGGTGTATTGTAAGCAGCTTAGTTCTGAGTGGAACATTCTCTTTGTAAACTTTAGGTAAACCGTATAGTACAACGTTTGAAGAACCAGAAGAAAGCTGATCCAGACTATTTTCCAAGATCTTTTGAATTTGTCTTCTATTTTGAAAATAGAAGCAAACTTGGGGTGATTTGAGTCAGTAAATTTAGTAGGATCATTTTGGATGTTGTTCGTCTTATCTATAACTTCTAAATCAAATATTCTTAAGCAGATTGTAATCCTTTCTCCTGAGGAGAGGAGACCAATTTACCTTTTCAGAGAGAATTTTTATTGCATTCTACCTTTCCTGCCATTGATTCCTAATTAAGGCTCCCTGTGCTGTTGACTTTGTTTGTATGAGGCAAAATTAACAGTCGTTTATTTGAGAATTTTTTTGCAAATTCCTTCTTTGTATTCTATACAGTAGTATAGTGTATAGTGTGTATCCCAATTTTCTTTATTGTATTATTGTAATACTTTCCCTCTTACCTGGCCCCTTCTCTTCCTTTTATATATTTGGGCCAGCTCATCACTGGCTGGTTCTCAGTGTGCTTTTAGCAAATTATTTGCCATATGTAATTGTTCAGAAGCTTTATTTTTCACTATTCTAAGGGCTCTTCCAACTGCTTTAAATGTCACATACTCTATCAGTTCCACTGTCATGTCAACAAGCTCCAGTCTATTTTCAGCCTCTCCATCGATCACAAATTCAAAGTTATGTACAGGGATGCAGTCTGCTTTAATACTAAATAGGCAAAAACCTTTGTTTTGTTACGCCCTGAGATTAAATTTTGGGAAATACATTGGTTGTACTTTTGTGCTTGAACATTTTTGTAGTTCCTTAACACATTAGAATTTGAAAATCTTTTGCACAGTATATTTAATCTCCTTTCTTGATATAACTACAGTATTAATTATTATTTTTATACATTCAACTTCCCTGTCAGATATATACTTAGCTATAGACTCCGTCGTCCCGACAGAAATTCGAATTTCGCGGCACACACTACAGGTAGGTCAGGTGATCTATCGCCCTGCCGCTGGGTGGCAGGAATAGGAACCATTCCCATTTTCTATTAGATTTTCTCTGTCGCCGGTTCTAGCAACATCGTTGTTAGTTCCTCTGACTGAATTTTGTTATTTTCATCGCAATTGATCTTCCTGTTGGCTTTTTTGGTGACGTATCTGGATCGTTGTATTGGCATACGCTATTGTGGACTGTATTTTGGATTTTGGATTTTGCTTTAATATGTCTGACTCTGGAACTGTGTGGAGAGTGTGTGTGAATGAGGGCTGTAAGGTGAGGATGCCGAAGGCTTCGGTTGATCCTCACACTGTATGTAGACGTTGCAGAAGGTATGATTGCACTTTGGATAACACTTGTAATGAATGTGAGAATTTGAGTGCAGAAGGATGGAAGTCTCTAACTTCTTACTCGAAGAAGTTAGAGAGAGATAGGGTGAGGAAGGCTTCTTCCAAATCCCTCATTAGTTCTAGATCTAGCGATCAAGTTTCTAATTTTGTAACTTCTCCTCTTGTAAATATTGCCCCTGTTACGTCTGTTTCAGCCCCTTCCCCCTTCGCAATTCCTACAGATTCTGCATCTGAAATTGCAGATCTTAAAGCCGCCCTTAAGAGAATGGAAATTAAGATGGCGGCCCTGGAAGGTAAGCAAAGTGATTCTAAAATGAACAGTGCAGTGGATAGTGACGTGAGTGTCCCCAGTGTAGTGGAGGGGGCTTCTGATCGGCTCCACAACGCTCCCAGGCCTAGACCGCTTCCAAGCTCCCAAGCCCAGAGGAGAAGGAATGTCGAAAGCCATACGGAGGTTGTGGAGAATCCCCACCAGTCAGACGTCCCTTCAGCAGTTTCTGTTTCGGCTCAGACTGCCAGAGATCGCTACTGCAAAAGCGTTCTCGGAGAGTGCTTCTCGTCTTCCGAGACTTCTTCGCCTAAGCGCGGGTGGAGATCCACGGATCTTTCCCGTCCTTTGAAGAGGGGCTAGAAGGCGCCTCAACTCTATTCAAGTCCTGAGCGTTTCCCAGAAGTATCGCCATCGAATCGGAAGAGAGCAAAGAGATCTGTGCTCTCTCCTATGGAGTACTGGGAGCCCCCTGCACCTGAACATTCTCATTCTCCTGTGGACAAGAACAGAGAGACAACGAGAATTCTGCAGAATATGCAGGAACAGATCGCTTCCCTGGTTGGAGTACTCTCCAGCCAGGCACGAGGGGATCCTCCTAGAAGGAAGGATGTATATCTACCGATCAAGAGATCCAGGTTTCCCTCTTTTGTCCCTCGCAATGAACAGGAAGCAGTACGTTCTCCTTCCTCCAAGCGCGTTCCGCTCTCCTACAGAGAAATGTCTTCTTCTGACAGCGGATCTCCTTTTAGGCGCCAGGCGCCTTCCAGACGCGAGACGCCAGTCAAGCGTGAAGCTTCAGCCAGGCATGAGGCTACAACCAGAAACAAGGCGCCAGGCGCTAGCCAGGTGCGAGGAGCCAACTAGGAGTGAGGCTCCAACTACGATAGATCATCGGACTTCTGCTGGACCTTTGAAGGTTGCTGTAGCTACCTCTACTTCTTTAGATAAACCGAAAGTTTCGGTAGATTTACATGAAAAGAAGGCTTCTAGAACTGACAGTCCTTCTCCATCGAGAAGCCTTTCTCCTCAGGAACGGGGAGTCACAGAAGACTTGCAGTCTAAACGAGATCGTTCCCCGACTGCTGCTCTTGAGTTGGAAGATGTGTCTGATGAAGAGACACCAGTAAATGAAGGCCTTTGTAACTACAAGATCTTGGCTTCTCTTTTATTCCAGGAATTCGGAGACTCTTTGAGCCCTGCAGCTCCTCCTTTGCCTCGGTCTCTTTTCTCGAGTACGAAGGCCTCGAAGTCCTCTTCCTTTCTAAAAATGAAGCCTGCGATTTCGATGAAGAAGGCCCTCCAAGCTCTTGGCTCGTGGATGAACACCAAAAATGAAGCAGGAAAGATGGTGTGTTGCATGCCTCCCTCCAAACTTTCGGGAAGGAGAGGCATATGGTACGGGACTGGAGAAGCTAAGGGTCTGATGCTTCCATCTTCAGCAGAATCAGACTTCTCTAGTCTCATTGATTCGTCAAGGAGACACTCCCTTTCTTCCGCCAAATCCTCTTGGAGTATGTTGGAGCTAGACCAGCTCCTCAAGGGACTTTTCCACGTCTTAGAAGTATTTAACTTCCTGGACTGGTCCCTTGGGGTGCTGGCAAAGAAGACTCAAGAACCTGATTTTCTCGAACCTGAGGTTCTTCACAGTATTCTGTCATGTACGGATAAGGCGGTTCAAGATGGTTCAGGAGAGGTGGCTTCCCTGTTTGGATCGGGAATGATCAAGAAGAGGTCAGTGTATGGATCTTTCCTTACTAAAGCTGTCTCGCCTACTCAGAGGTCAGCTCTTCTCTACGCGCCTTTGTCTGAGCACCTGTTCCCTTCCCAATTAGTGAGGGATATTGCTCGTTCGCTATCTGAGAAGGTAACACAGGACCTCTTGGTTCAGTCGGCGAAAAAGAATCGACCAGCTGTAACTGTTGCGAAGAAAGATTCAAGAGTTCCTCTACAGCCGTTTCGTGGAGTCTCCTCTACTCGACCCTCTTCGAAAAGGAAGCCTTCGGAGAAGCGAGGAAGGTCTTCCCTCCGACCAAATAGGTGTAGGTGCCAGACTTCTAAATTTTGTAGAAGCCTGGGCCTCGAGAGAAGCCGACCCTTGGACATTGCCAGTACTGGAGAAGGGATACCTAATCCCTTTCCTGGACAGCCCTCCCTTAACTATGACACCGAGGGAACTGTCGGCGAGGTACAAGGACCCTGTTCTGAGAGAAGTACTTCTTCAGATGGTGGAATCAATGTGGATCAAGGAAGCAATAGAGCTAGTACAGGACCCTCACTCCCCGGGGTTTTACAATCGCCTTTTCTTAGTCCCGAAAGCTTCGGGGGGGTGGAGGCCGGTGCTAGACGTAAGCGCACTGAACCGCTTCGTGGGGAAGAAGAAATTCTCCATGGAGACTTCTGCCTCGGTTCTGTCGGCGCTTCGTCCTGGAGACTGGATGGTCTCCCTGGACCTTCAAGATGCTTATTTCCACGTTCCGATTGATCCATCATCGAGGAAGTATCTTCAATTTGTGATACAGGACAAGATCTTCCAGTTCAGGGCCTTGTGCTTCGGCCTGTCTACAGCTCCTCAGGTATTCACCTACCTAATGAGGAATGTAGCAAGGTGGCTTCATCTAAAAGGGATCAACATCTCCCTTTACCTGGACGATTGGCTCATAAGAGCCAAATCAGAGAGCCAGTGTTTGGAGGACTTGAACACGTCACTAGACCTGATAAAGTCTCTTGGATTGCTCGTCAACCTCGAGAAATCTCAGATGATCCCCAGCCAGAACTTAGTTTATCTGGGGATTCAGATGGATTCTCGGGGTTTTCGGGCTTTTCCTTCACAGGAAAGACTCCTTCGAGGCCTTCAAAAAGTCTTGAACTTCCAAGGGAAAGAACGCAGCTCAGCGAGGGAATGGTTAAGCCTTCTAGGGACCCTTTCCTCACTGGAACAGTTCAATTCCCTAGGGAGACTTCACATTCGCCCGCTTCAATTCTTCCTACGGAAAGTGTGGAAATGGA
This sequence comes from Macrobrachium nipponense, assembly GCF_015104395.2. Classification (NCBI taxonomy): domain Eukaryota; kingdom Metazoa; phylum Arthropoda; class Malacostraca; order Decapoda; family Palaemonidae; genus Macrobrachium; species Macrobrachium nipponense. The sequence continues at coordinate 89,621,926 of NC_087210.1, read as the reverse complement.
AGATGGGAAAATTGACGGACTCTTTCACGATCCCTGTGGAAATCAAGAGTCATCTGAAATGGTGGCTGGCCCCTCTAAAGAAGAACGAGGGTATGTCTCTGGCTATCCGGAACCCAGACTGAATATTGTTCTCCGACGCATCGGAGACAGGATGGGGAGCGACTTTAGGAGCAAGGGAAGTGTCAGGCGCCTGGACGAAGGAACAGGTGTGCTGGCATATAAATTCCAAAGAACTGCTGGCGATTTACCTAGCCCTAAAGTGCTTCGAGTTAGAAGTCAGAGACCGGGTGGTCCAAGTCAACTCGGACAACACCACGGCTCTGGCTTATATCAGAAAACGGGGGGACCCATTCTTTCTCCCTATACGAACTAGCAAAGGAGCTGTTAGTATGGGCGGAGGAAAGAAAAGTTACCCTCCTGACGAGATTTGTAAAAGGAGAAAAGAACGTCAGAGCAGACAGACTCAGCAGGAGAAATCACGTCCTTCCCACATAGTGGACTCTCCACTCGGAAGTTTGTCAAAGCCTCTGGTCCCTGTGGGGGAGGCCTCACATAGACCTCTTCGCAACGTTCCTCTCCAAAAGGATAGAAAACTTCTGCTCTTCAGTAGAGGATCTGAGAGCGATCGCGGTCGACGCCTTTCTACTGAACTGGTCGGGCTTAGACGGCTACGCCTTTCCTCTGTTCAAACTTCTAGGGGAAGTACTCAGGAAGTTTGTGGCATCAGAAGGGACGAAGTTAACACTCATCGCCCCCTTTTGGCCCTCTCAAGATTGGTTCACAGAGGTACTGGAATGGACGGTGGACTTCCCCAGATCTCTTCCAAGTAGGACAGATCTGCTCAAACAACCCCACTTCGAGAGGTTTCATCAAAACCTCCCCGCTCTCGCTCTGACTGCCTTTCGACTATCAAAAGACTTGTCAGAGCGAGAGGCTTTTCGCGCAAAGCTGCGAGCACTATCGCAAGAGCCCGAAGATTGTCAACAATTCGGGTTTACCAATCGAAGTGGGAAGTGTTTAGGAGATGGTGTAGAGCGAAGAAGCTGTCCTCCTCTGACACCTCTGTGACCAACATAGCCGATTTTCTGATTTTCCTTAGAGAAGAATCTCATGTATCGGTTTCTACCATCAAGGGATATAAGAGTATGCTTTCAGCAGTGTTCAGAAATAGAGGGCTGAAAATAGCGGACGACAAGGACCTCCACGACCTTATAAGGTCCTTCGAGACTTCGAAGTCTAAATCACCGAGAACTCCGAGCTGGAACCTGGATGTGGTCCTGAAGTTCCTGACATCGGACAAATTTGAACCTCTTCACCTTGCCTCGTTTCAAGATTTAACAAGAAAATGTATCTTCCTTTTATCCCTCGCTACGGCTAAAAGAACGAGTGAACTCCACGCCCTAGATTCTCGGGTTGGATTTAAGGGAGATTCTGCTATTTGTTCTTTCTAGACATTGTTTCTGGCTAAGAACGAGAACCCTTCAAAACCCTGGCCCAGGAGTTTTGAAGTGAAAGGACTTTCGAGCTTGGTGGGAGAGGATATAGAGAGATCCCTTTGCCCAGTCAGGGCTCTTAAGTTTTACCTTAAGAAGAAGAAGGAACTCGGAGGTTGTCAACAAGGTCTATGGTGTGCGGTAAGGGACACGAAGAGACCCATGTCCAAAAACGCCCTGGCATTTTTTGTGAGAAATGTTATTACAGAAGCTCATGAAAAATGTCTTGATGACTCCTTCAAGTTGCTTAGAGTAAGGGCTCATGAGGTGAGAGCAGTGGCTACATCATTAGCGTTTCAAAGAAACATGTCTATGAAAGACATCTTAGACGCAACATATTGGAGATGTAATTCGGTCTTTGCATCTCATTATCTTAAAGATGTAAGAGTAACATATGAGAAATGCTTCTCTCTGGGTCCGTTCGTGTCAGCGGATACGGTGCTGGGAGCTGGAGCAAATACTGATCCTTAAATTTTTTCGTTAGGTACATAAACTTTCTGGTTAGACATGTTCTTGGTTTTCTACTGACAAGGGTGCTTGACGTCGCACAGGCGGCCGTTGCCTTTGTCAAGTAAGGAACTAAGTAGGTATCTAACTAGTACAGTTGTACAAAAATTTTTTTTTTTTTTTTTTGTATTTTAATGTATGTGTGATTTATGTGATTCGAGTTATTGGTTGTTTGGGAGGAGTTTCGGGGATAACTCCTTTCAATCATTAGAACTAACAAGGGTGTTAGGATCAGGTGATCGGGATCGGTGTTGTGCTCCTTCATTTTGGTGTTTTTTGTCAAGTTAGTGGATGACAGAACTTTGACAAATGCCATTTAGGCTCTGCCGAGTAAGTGGTTGAGACCCCTTTGACAGACCCACAAGAACTCTTAGCCATAGATCAATATCTCGCTGAGGCTCTTGAGGCGAAGCAGACTCCTGGGCAGTAGCCACGAAGTCTTCCGCCTAATCAGGTAGGAACCAAGGTTTATTATTTTTATTTTACCTACAACGTATGTTGTTTTTCCTGTCTATGTCAGTAATTAGCTGTCTCTTACCCTCCTCCAATGGTGTGAATCAGCTAAGTATATATCTGACAGGGAAGTTGAATGTATAAAAATGATATTGTTATGATACAATAAAGTTTTATACATACTTACCTGGCAGATATATACGATTTATTGCCCTCCCAGCCTCCCCTCAGGAGACAGTTGGAAGAGAAAATCTGATAGAAAATGGGAATGGTTCCTATTCCTGCCACCCAGCGGCAGGGCGATAGATCACCTGACCTACCTGTAATGTGTGCCACGAAATTCGAATTTCTGTCGGGACGACGGAGTGTATAGCTAAGTATATATCTACCAGGTAAGTATGTATAAAACTTTATTGTATCATAACAATATCATTTTGCCTTTGTATCTTCATCTCCAAATTTCTTTCCAGGTCAATAATGCAGGCATTCCTGGGTCTTTACGCCGTACACTCACCACTGATGGGCTCGAGTTGACAATGGCTACTAATCATTATGGACACTTTCTCCTCACCAATATCTTGCTAGGTAATTATAATGTTTGTAATTTTGAGCATAATTTAATCTTGAGTAAATGTGCATGTGTAATGAAATCTAATTACACATTACAGGTATAAAAACCTTTCTCTTTTGAACCGGAAAGGAATGAGGTCATATTTTTCATATGATAGAAAATTATTGTAAGACTGCAGCAGACAAAAGACATTAAGTCTAGTTTTTACTTATGTAAAAGGTTCTTATTAAATGATATGAAAGGAAAAGCAGTGAAAGAGTTCACATTAACATCATTCCAATCATTAGCACACTAATTGTATGTCATACTGGTATTAGGAAATTATTAGTAATCTTTATATATGTTTATGAAGTTCCATAGTGGTAATGTACATTAGACTAGAATTGATTTTGGGACTTTATTTATATTTGAATTATACTTGAAAATTCGTTAGAGCAGAAGGCTGCTAATTGTATGTGTTCCATTTCAACCCTATGAGTATATATGTCTACATTCATGTCAATTATTCCCTGATTCAACAGTCTTTAGTATTATAGACAGAAGTAAGGTAGCCTATTGGTTCATGTGCCACCTGGACCCTTCAGTTACCAATCAACCACCTTTTCACTTTTTGTTTGTCTGTAGTGTTGGTGAGATTTGGTCTTTCGCAGCATGAAGGCAAACTTTCAATGTTATATTATTGTTACACAAATTCTCATTCCATTAATTAATTACTAAATTTTACCTTCTCTTCAATATTTCCATCAGTAGTGGTAAAAGTGTGATTTCTATACCTATGGGGACATATCATAGTTGGGCTCTCTATAATTATATTACAATCATCCTGAGAGCCATGCTTTTTTGGCAGTGGCTATGAGCCTTGTAGTTTAGAATGTTTCACAGTGTTTTTTGTCAGCTCTATAGTTTAAGTGCTTACTGTTTTATTTGTGTTTTTCCCATGTTACCACTTCACTGTTGAATTTTTCTTTGCTGTATTATAGCAGAGAATAAGCATACTGCATGTACTATATGTTTGCTTTGCTTTTTCGTGGACTTTACCTTCTATTTCATTATTGCCTGGTAAACTTTGTATTGTTTTCTTAATAATTATATTGATCTGCATACTGAAAACAAGGTTGTTCAGTATGCCGATGATACAACACTTGTGGTTGTAGTAAAGCCTCCACTTTGAGAAATGAAGCTGCTCTCTGCCTCAATTGGGACATAGACCAGTAAAATGAAAACACCATTGATGAGTAGATCACATACAGGTTTCCTACCCCATCCTCCCCCTCAGGTGGCTGGAACTTTGCTGAAGGAGTTATTTGGTGGTTAGTTGATGGATTCCTGAGGGTCCAGTTGGCACTTGTGTTGCAAGAGAGCTCCCTTCTTTTTTGAGTTAAAGACACGTTAAGTCTGGGTGGTCATTATGACTGTAGTAAGACTGATGAATTTGTATGGAAAATCAGTTTTATGTTATATAAACTTTTTGGATGTCTGTTTTCTAAAACTTCAGCTGTGATAATCCTGAAATTTTATTTTGGATGCAGTTGATATTAATCAAATAAATATTAGTACCTATGATATGTATGCTTTGAAACTTCGATTTGATTGTTAATTTTAGATACAGTGCATATTTTAGGGTTAATTTGTTTATAGGTTTATATTTTTGTTGTTTAACAAATTTATTGTTTTGGAGGATCCTAGTTGGTGTGTTAAAGCAAACTATATCAGCTCTTCAAATGGTTATCACTGAAGAGGGAGGTAGATAATGTGCCAGAAGGGGATGTTCTAAATATTTTCCCACATAAATATGCACCCCTTCATGTATAACCAAGCACTTTTACCTCTATTTTTCAGAGTTATTGAAGAAAAGTGCACCTAGCAGAATAGTCAATGTGTCCTCTGTGATGCATCACTACTGCGGAAAGCTTGATCCTGAGGATCTCAACTTTGAAAAAACTTCATATAACTTTTTTAAAGCTTACAACCAGAGTAAACTCTGCAATGTTCTTTTCACACTGGAGTTGTCAGAAAGACTGCGGGGGTCTGGTAAGCATAATTTTGTGAATCTAGTATGAATTTAAATTATTTTGCCATTTTAGATAAACATAATGATATTTTAACTGTCAAAATTTCTAAGACCATTGAAACTGTAAGAGTGAAACTTTACGCTAAAGCTCTCCAATCATATATGAGACAAAGGCTGTGTAAATAGTTAATCCTAGCATATTCTATTGACTAAAGTTAAATGATGGATGCTTATTGCCATTTCATTATGATCCATAATCAGTTGGATGAATGCTAAGTATATAGAAAGTTAACTACCTTTCATGTGTTGTTGTTTAGCTAAAGTAAACTTGAATAAAAGTTTGTAATTCCTTAAAATACTCACAAAATTGAAAATGATTTTTGTGCTGCCTCCATGCTCCTGTAATTGATTCATGTTTTTGGTTTACTGGTGAAATTTGTGAATGAGTAATTTCATGCGTCTTTAAATGGGATAAAAAACAGTCTGTTGGCCAGCAGTTGACCAATCTACATGTGAAATTGCAGTGTATTGCTATTTGCTTTTGTTACTCTTGCAAATGGTGGGAGGTCTTACCATTTACTAGTTTAAGCAGGTATTCAGTATGTTGTTTTTCTACTCGTAAATGGTTACGTAAACTTAAATACAGTTATGAGGTTTTTATGTTTGGAACAAATAATTATTGTATATTTTTGTATTTTATAGGTATTGTTGCCAACAGCCTTCATCCTGGTTGTGTTCGTACTGAAATAAATTCAAAAGTTGGTGGCCTATTTGGATTCATGCTATCACTGCCTCAGTATTTGATATCGAAGGTAAGATAAAAGAAAATGTAGAATTTATTTAACTACATCTGTTGAAATTGGTATACTTATTTGTTGAATTATTTGTATTTTTAACAGGGATTATATACAGTATATACAAGCTGAATTATAAGACCATATAAATCTTTACCTTTGGATAGTTCAGTATATTATTTTATGAAAATTTTTAAAGCAATTTGCTATGCTGAAATAGTTTAAGAGATTTTGCTACATTGTTCATTAAGATTGCAGTTCTGTGGTTAGTAACTTTTATTTCCTACAGGACTCAAAATTGGGAGCTCAGACATCCATACATTTAGCAGTATCAGAGGAAATTGAGAGTGTTTCTGGGAAGTACTTTGTCGATTGTAAGGTAAGTTAGCTCCTTCAGATCTGTGTGTATTATAGTTTGAAATCAAAAGTATTCTTTGGAATTACCTTTGAAAAATTAGTACAGTAGTTTTTTGTGATAATGTTGGCTCTCGAATTTTGTGGGTTTAGCGTTCACAGATTTTTCATGAGTAATTAAATGGTGTATTTTTCAAAGTTTTGTAAACAAATTTCTAGAGGCACCTGAGTATTTTAAAAAATATTTTCAGTAGTGTAGTATCAAGTATGACATTAGCTTTTTTTACAGTGTTTTCAGTAGAAGTAAATTAAAAGTATATTTTAATATTTATCGAAGCATTTTTAAATTTGCTATTTTCCAAGCAAGGTAGCAGTATTGTTAGCAGTTAGAGTAGTTGTAATAGTAGTACAGAGGTGTCATATTTTAGTAGAAGAGCCATAAGTGGTACACCTGGGTAAATGTTATCTGTAACAGCTTTGCATCATGATAAAGGTTGGTTGCTGTATTTCAGTATTTGATGTTTTTTTTTTACCCCGGGGTTGGAATTTCATGAGATATTGCCCTATAAAATGAGATTAAGGGAAATTTTGTGAGATTGGTAATTTTAGAGCTTATGAAGAGAACCTCAATACCAGGAAGCAAAGCATGCGAGGTTTGAGTTAAAAGTGGTATGCATAAAGTAACCACTTATCAAATTTTTTTTGGAAAACAATAATCAACAGTCATCATTGTTTTTCACTAGGAATCTACTTGCTCCAAGTTGGGAAGCCATCGTGGAATGTCCAAGAAACTCTGGCTAGCTAGTGAGCTTGATGTAAAGTTGGAACCTCATGAGAGCATATTGTATACATCCTAGAAAACTATTTTCTCACTGTTTTAGTTACTGTTTGGGTTTGTTAAAGTCTTTAGAATGTAGTTGGTAAATGGTTTTAATTATTGTATGAGCCGACAATTCATTTGAGGTGATTTCAGTCCATTTTTAATTGCTAGTAGTATTTTGCAATGCAAATGTGGTTAACTACAAATATGGAGATATTTTTTATATAGTTATTAGGTAGAGTTTTCTTCCTTCATGTGTTTTAAGACTGAACCTTGTGCTCTGACCGAACATAGATTTCCAATATTTCACATTGTTTCCTCTTTCTTTGAGTATTGTAGTGCGTCATCTGCATTTAAATTTGCATGATATAAATGCTGTGATTACCTTTATTTTTTTATGTACTTTTGGTTTTGTTGACTCTGTATACTTGTATTTCATGCATAATCATTCATTTTGTTTTACTTTTCTGAAATTAGTAATGAGAAAATGTGTGGGTATTATCACAAATTGGAATACTTCCAATCATCTTATGTTTTATTCATCATTCATATGCTGCACAAATGCCTTGTACT